>NW_026915817.1:0-69235 GCF_034315485.1 Pezoporus occidentalis | reverse complement strand
CCGCGTTTTTACCCTTTTTTTTTTTTTTTTGGGTGTTTCTGGTGCTTTTCAGGGGTTTTCTGCCTCCGGTTTCACTTGGGGTGGGGTTGGGAGGGGAGGTTGCATTGTGGTTTGGGGGGTTTGGTTTATTTTGTTGCTGTGCCTGGAAGTTGTGGGGTTCAGCTGGTGGCTTTGGGGGTGCGGGGGGGATCCCCTCTTTAGGGTCGGCGGGAGGCTCGGTGCTGTGGATTCAGCCTCAACAACACCACCACTTGTGTCGGTAGAAACTTTTTCTTCCCCCTCCCCCCCCCCCAGCTGGCTGCACATGGTGGGGTGCAAGGAGGTGGTTTTTGGGGTGGCTTTTCTTTCAAAATCCTCCAAGTTTGGGACAATTTGGAAGCAGTTGTGCCATGCACTGGCAGCTGAGAGATGGGGGGGATTGTGCGTGGCAGGATGTGGGGGGAACCCCTTAGTCTTGGGGGGGGGGGAATGTTGGTGTCAAAGGACAGCCCCGAGCCAAGTGTGTGGGGACGCCAGTGTCACTCGAGTCCACGCCAGCGTGGCCGGTGGTGTGGGCAAGAAGGGGGTGTCCAAAAAGGCTCCCCCAGCAGCCAGTGCGAGGCTTTGGGGACCCCCACTTGCCCACTGCGGCTCCGTCTTTGCTCTGTCCTTATCGATCACTGATATTTATTTAATTATTGAGCAGGCAGCTAATCCCCGCCCCCCCCCCCCGGAACCTCTTCCCTGCTCTAAACCAGCCTCGTGCCACACCAGGGGTGGCCACTGCTGGTGGAGCCCCCCCATGCCAGGGGTTCTCCTGCCAGAGGGCCCTGATACCATGGGCCAGGGTCCAGCCCCACCTGTGGAGGCCTGTACCTGGGGAGTTCAGGGATCTCCTGGGTAGCCCCATGGCCCCTGTGTGGTGCCCGACATCCACAGGGCTCCAGCCTTGGCCCCATCTCTCCCTGGGTGCAGCACAGCACGTGGGGCTGGGGATGGTACTGGCATAGGCATGGGCAGGGGCAGAGGTGGGCAGCACAGGGGCTGTTCACAGCACCCTGGGGTGCTGCTGCCCAGCCTAGGGTTCACTTGGCAAAGGGTCACACCTCAATCCTTTCTTCTTTCTTTTTCTGTTTCTTTTTTTTTCTTTTTTGTCTATTTCTCTTCTTCGTCTTTTCTTCTTTCTCTTCTTCTCTTTTTTCTTTTTCCTTTCCTTTCCCTTTTGTCTTTTCCCTTTTATCTCTTTCTTTTCCTTTGCTTTTTTTCTTTTATTTTTTCCTTTCCCTTTTTTGTTTTCTCTTTTCTCCTTTCCTCTCTTTTCTCTTTTTTTTTCCTTCTCTCCTCTTCCACCGTGACTCCATCCCTTCCTGGGGTCCCTCAACCCCACTCTCCACCGGCGCTGAGCCCTGATTGCCTGCTCGCTGCTCTGGGCTGCAGTGGGAGCCGCTGGCTGCACGGCCGGGGCAGTTCCACTCCCAGATCTGGGATCCCAGAGCTATTCTCAGCACTTTGCCCAGCCGACGGCGGCGAGTGGGATTTTCCTCCGCAGATCCCAGCCTCTGCCCCGATGCCTGCATGAGGGGAAGGTTCCCGTTTCCCCCTCCATTGCCCTTGCGTAGCCTCAGCTTCGATTCCACTGGGCTCAGATGGGTTCAGACGTCGTCTGCATGTACCGGATCCAGCCCCGCTGTTCCCATCTCAGCTCCATGGGGAGGATTGCTTGGGCTCGGGAGCTGCAGATGGTGATGTGGATACATTGGAACGTGCGCGGGAGCCGCCCTTGCCTCGGCCTTCACGCATCTCCTGAGCTGCCACCGCTGGCCCCTCAAGCATGGCACGGCCACTTGCGCCCCGGCTGCATTTAGGGGCAGCCACCCTTCCCAGCCGAAACTGGTCCAAGCTGGGACTGGGCAGCCCAGTGGCACCAAAATAGCCCTGGCAAAGGCATCAGCCAGGACATGCTCCCATTGGGGCCTTGGCCAAGTCTCCCATCAGGCAAGGAGGTCACTTTGTGCTTTCCTGGGTGCTCTGTCCCTGCCTGGGGACTTCCTGGCTCACCTCCATCCCTGCTCAGGGACAGGCCGGGAGCTCTCTGGATTAGCAGGGAAGTGGTACCAGAGCCACTGCCACAAGACAAAATAACCCTGACGTTAAGGACCTGCCATGCATGTGTCCCTCGGGAGGTGCTGCTGCGGTGTTCCCAGAGTCGTAACAGTTATCCCAGCTCCTGGAGCTGCACTGGGGTTGGGGTGGGGCAGGGTTTGGGTTGCTCCTGGGGAGGTAGATGTGCAAATGTGATGACCGGTGATGCTTATGCAAACCTTTCTCTCATCAACTCTGGTACCTACAGGCTGGGGGCGAGGTGAGGTGGGAGCCAGTGTTCAAGGCAACCAGAGCAATGGGAGCTGGTTGTCCTGCTGGGATCCAGCTGGAGACCCTCTCCCAAGCCCCACAGGTCTGCTGGGACTGGGAGAGGGAAGTTGGCACTGCCCATCGCCACTGGCTCAGGCACATGGCAGGAGCAGGGATCATCCTTTGGCGAACCTCCTTCCCAAAAACGCAAGCACAGGGAACACCAGTGCTCACCCCCTCTACCAGTAGCTCCATTGAACTGGCTTCCATCCAGGAGCTCAGATTGGCTGCCAATGGATGGGAGCAGTGAGCTGGGCATGGTGGGGGGGAGAGAGATGGAAGGTTGCAACACAACTTTCAATTCTCCCATCTGCTGAGTATTGTTTGGGAAAAACAATGAAGCTGTTCTTTAAGCACAGCCTTCAGGAGAGCCCCGCTTGTGCCTGCCAGGCCAGGCCAGACCCTGCTCGAGCTAATCCCAAATTCTCACCATAAACCAGATCCTGTTTTAGGCGTGATGCATGGGGCTGGGATGGGCACGTGGCATGACCTGCTGCAGGAGAGATGCAGTTGGGTGAGAGCCGAGCGAGCGGCCGGAGCGAGTGCTGCACCACTCTCCACCGCATCACCTTGAACTTGGCTGGGGCCTCGTGCAGTAAATCAGCCACCCTTCTCCAGCGCTCCAATAATTCACCTTCCTGGGCAGCTCTGGCCCTGCTTGTGCTTCCCTCCCTGCCCACGGTTCCCTGCCTCCCTTCCTGCCTTTCTCTCTGTTACTGGGGCAGGGAGCAAACCCACCGTGTGCCCAGCGCTGCATGCGCACGCTTCTGCAGCTCACTGAACAAAGCCCAGCTTGCTGCCCGCCCACCTTGAAGCAATAGGGAAGAGTTCCCTTTGGGGCTGTTTTTTTTATTCCCTCGATCCTGGGTGGGCTGGGGATGGATGCTGGGATTGGCACATGACCTGAGCCTGCTTTGACCCACCGGTTTTAACCCCTCTCATGGCAGCTTGGCTAGTGTGGTGGGGTGTGGACGGGGCATGGTAAGGCTCAGTGGGAGAGGAGCTGGCCACATTCTCCTTGGAAAGGTGCAGAAAATAGCATGGAAGGTGGCTCCCCCAGGAGCCCTGGGAGCTTGGGAACCCCAGGTGAAAACTGCCACGGTGGCAGCCGAAGATTCATCCTGGCTCGGGACTATGCGCGGCAGGGAGAGTCTGGAGCTTTGTTTGGCACGTAGTGGGAGAGGAGAGGATGGTGTCCTCTGCCTTGGGGTGATGGAGGCAGGCTCCTGCAGGGGAGGGCTTTCCAGGACCACTTGTCGTGCCTGCTTGACAGCTTTTCAGTGCTGCCTGTACCAGCCTTCCCGTGCCCGGTCTCTGGACGCTTCCCTGCGCTCCAAGGGCTACCCATTGTCCCCTGTCTTCCACGTCATGGCTGTGCTTGTCGTAGGGCAAGCCAAGCTCTGGATGGTAGGATAAGAATGGTGGTGGCACTGACATGGAGTTGGAGGGGAAGAAGGAGGGCTTGGAAGGAGATAAAATATCTCCCTGTGAGGCTGGAATCCTGTCCGTGCCATGGCTCTTGGTGCACCAGGGTGGCAGCATCATCACCGAGCGCTACCAAGGGGCTGAGTGCTGGTGGGAGGAGGCCAGGGGGCTCCCATGCCCCTCAGTCCCTGCAGCTGAGCTGGGTGCTGCAGGCAGGGCTTTGGGGTGCCCAGGACACCATCTGTTCCTTGGGGACCCCCAAGGAAGTGCTTCCTCCAGTGGCACCTTGGGCTGTGCTGGGCCAGTTGGCGCAGGGTGGTGAAAGTGATGGGGAGTGGCTGGAGCATCAATGGGTGCCTGTCTCTGCCACATGGCATTGCCAGTGATGTCCCCACAGCACCGTGGGGCTGAGCCCCAGAGGGGCACTGCCTAGTGCCAAACTCTGGTACCAAAGAATCGTTGGAAGCTTTGGGTGCGCCAGATTGGCACAGGCAAGAACTCAGCTTCCCTCCCTGGCTCTTTGAGTGTCACCTGATGAGATGGTGTCACCCTCTGGAAGCAGACAGAGACCCCTGCGCAGGGTATCCCAGGGCCTGCCTGTCTGTCATGTGGGCCCCAGGCAGGCATCCCCACGGCTGCACTGCACTGTGCCAGCTTGGCCCGGACCCAGTGCTGGCCGCCAAGGCTCGGCGCTTCCCAAGTCCTGGAGAGGAGCTGGGAAAGGATCCCATGGCCCAGGTGAGACAGTGCTCCTGCGCCAGGGGACCCACAGGCCAGCCCCTGCCAAGGACTGATTTCCCGGTTAACTTGCCACTGCTTGGAAAGCACATCCATCCTACTTCCCTGGCCAGCAGCCAGCTTGGAGCAGCATTTTGGGTGAAATCCTCAGGTCTGGGCTTCGGGCTACCCACCATGGGCACAGTTCTCCCCTAGGCAGCCCCGCCTGGCACGGGAAGGCCACGATCCAGCCATCCTGCTGACACCCCTCCCTCCACTTCTCAGGAATTTGTACAGATCTGCAGCCAGGTGGATTTGTTTTAAAACCTGGATTTTTATCTTGTTTTTTTTGAGAAGTCTTTTGCTCTCCTTGCAAAGGGCCCCTGCATTCTCTTTGCGGGGAAATGGTATTTGACCGGCTCTTGTCCAAAAAAAACCCCCAATGTGTTTCTGATCACGAAAAATCCAGGAATATTTTTGCTTTCAAAAAAAAAAAACAACAAAAAACCAAAACCCTAACCCAGAGAGAAATGTTGATTTTCCACCCAGTCATTTCCCCTTTCCCCAAAACTGCCCCAGAATGAGGGGCACCATCACTCCCACCTTATCCCAGGACACCATCCCAGGGGCATCATCCCACCAGGGATGCCACCCAGGGTTCATCCAGCCCCTGGCAGTGCTGAGCACCCTGCTTTCTTCTCAGAACCCCCGTTTTCCGGCTGCTCGCATCTCGTAGAGTGCTGCCAGGGAAGATGGAGAATGGCAGTGACCCTGGGGAGCCACCACCATGGTGTTTGCTGCAGAGCTCCCCACTGCCTGCCTGCCTTGCCCCGCTATGATGGACCATGAAGCTGCTCCATCCTATGGTTGCTTTGTGGGAGCTGGGATGTGCTGGATTGTGCACCCCCATCTTGCTGTCCCCCGGCTCCTTCCCAGTAACTGGGGCTGTCGTGTGACCTCGCCACGCTGCGCCACACAAAATCTCCTTTAGTAACCCATGCACCAGGACAGGCACGCTGCGAATACCAATGAGGTGGTGCGGGGCGAAAAGTGCCGAGTCAAGGGTTTTCCATGGAAATGGCACCGCGTGAGGAAGGGAGTGAGCAGGAGCGCGCGCCTGGAGCCAGCGCTCCAAGGGCTGGGTGGTTGGGGGGCTGCGTGCTGGGAGGTACTGGGGGGGCATTAGGGTGCTCCAGCGAGTGTGAGAGTGGTGGGATGAGTTGTGGGGCTCATGGCCAGGGCACGGAGGCACATCCACTGCGGTCAAGGCCAGCGTGGCTCGGCTCGGCTTTCCTGCTGACTGGCTGCAGGGAAGCGCTCGCCTGCCCCGGCCAGGCGCGCTGCTGATCAAAGGCACAGGCGGGAGAGCGCAGGCCTGTGCGAGCAGCACCCCTGGCCGCCCGCCACCCCACCACCCCGCTCCACTCCCCCGGGAGTTTGTTAAACAAATTTTTCTTAATTGCACAAGCCCAGGAGTTTGGTGGAGAAAAAAGCCGGGAAATTCCCCTCCCCTGGGCCACCTCTTCCCCGCTTCCCCTGCGGTGCTGTAGGGGAGCAGCCAGGTCTCCCCCTGGCTCTGCAGCACCCCGGCGCTTGCGGGGAGCAGCTGCAGGGTGTCTCAGGTCACTCCTGCCTGCACTCCACCTCCTTAGAGCCAGGTCACCCATGGCCCTTCTGCTCCAGCCTCCAGGGTTGGACCCTGTCACCGGATGTGCTGACACCCGGCACCTCGACCACCAGTGTTTGCTGTCTCTTGGACGTTTCTCCCCCCTGGAAACGGCCTTTGTGAGCCTCCTGTGGACAGCCCCCGCCACCGAATCCTGTCAGATTAGTGAACATATGGGATAAAAGCCTCGGCTTGGCGGCAGCTCTGTACCGGGTGGGGGCTGTGGCCAGAGCTCTGCCAAGAAGGGAGGATGCATGGCCAGGCGCCTGCCTCGGCTCCTGCTGAGGTCATGGCTATAGATAGCCCGGGAGGGCGCAGGGCCGAGGGCAGGATCCACACAAGCCCCTTTTAGTCCCATGGGCACCCATGGCCTTGGGGGGAGCCACTGCCGACGCTCAGGGCATGCTGGTGGCAGGAGGAGATTGGCTGGGCCAGTCACCAGCCACTGTTGCTGCATGCTGTGACTCTGCACTTGCAGGATTGCGCTGCGTGGCATCACCATCCCCTCTCCATCCATGATCATCCCTTTCCATCCTCAGCAGTGAGCAGGGTTCCACAGCTCTGTTGGCTCCGTGGCCAATGCCATACCCATGGGTGGCTTCTGACGTTGTTTCTTACCAGGTCTCCTTCCAGGCTGCAGCATCCCCACCACCGGGGTGCACCCATGTATGCAAAGAGACTGGGTTGGGGCGTGTGGGGCTGGGGTTCCCCCCCTCCAGCTCTCTGGTCATGGTGCAGCTCAGCTCCCCACATGGCAGGGTGCCCCCACCAGCCCCGTGGGGCCCCAGAGCGCCGGGGTGGCTGGGGAAGGCGTTGTTGATGAGGGCACTAAAAATAGAGTGGGACTGGGATCTTAATGGGACTTTGTGGGAAACCTGGAAACATTTTCTCATCCCCATAAATGAGTCCAGATGCATTAGCAATGACTGCATTGCATCCTGAGGTGCCGCCGGAGGGAACCAGGACGCACTCGGCAGCCTCCTTGCCTAGTGGTAGGGAATTGGTTGGAGAATGAAGTCCTTGCTGTGTCCTGTGTGGGGATGGGGACAGAGAGACCCTGGCTGAAGCTTGCCTGGTGTCACTGAGGGTGTGCACACGGGTGCTGCACGGGTACAGTCCCCAAGCCCTGGGGTAGGCAGTGGGAGACAGCACTGCATCCCACTACATCCCATGGTGGCATCGAGCTGGTGGGAGGGTTTCCTTCTGCTCCACGGGGATACTGGCTGAGATATTTGCTCCCAGAACACCCGGCCCAGTTCGGGGACCTTGGACTCCCCCAGGGGATGGCTCTGGGCCAGCCTGGGCAAGTAGCCCAGGGTGGGTGGCTAGTGGCCTCCACGTCATGAGGCAGGTTGGCATGGCAGGCTTCGTGGTGTGGCAGTGGCACTTAGTGGTTACAGTGGTATCCCAGGAGGTAAAGACAGTCTTGATCCATCCCTTGGCTCTGTTTTGGCTGGGGAGCAGCACCTGGCATGGGAGAGGGGCAACAAGGGAGCTGGCCACCAACCTCTGCTCTGGGCACTGCCAGCGTCCCAAACAGAGCCCCTTTGTGCGAGCTGGCCCCATTCCTGCTGCTTGGGAGGCATCCAAGTCCCTCCCGAAATCGGACCCAGCTGGACTCAGCCTTTGAGCCTCCGGAGGAAGGTTCTACAGAGCTGCCAACCACAGCTGAACCCCTGTTTGCCCCCATTAGAGTACCCCCGTCCCTCAGCACTCAGGGTGCAGTAATGCAGCTGTGCTCGGGGCAGTGCCAATACTCATCTCTCTTTGTTCCCTGTTGCTGTTCTGTGCCTCAGTTTCCCCATGCCTACATGCAGGGTTCTGATGGCCTGTCCCCAGCCCCCAGGGAGCCTTTGGGATGCTGGAGCAGAAGCTGGCCCTCGGACATGTCCATGGTTTTGGCACAGGCCCCGGGGTGGACAATCCTCCTGCAAGGTTGTCGGCTCCTCAGGGAAAGGCCGGGGTTATTTTTAACTGGTGACTTGATCCAATCTGCCAGGGATTGGATTTGCAGTGGGGTGAGCACGGGGAGCCCATCACAGGGTGCAGAGGCACCCCCCCGGGTCTTCCCCTTCCCCTGGTGGCCCCCCCCATGAGGGAACTGGGGACCCCTGTTTGCACCACCACACCTTTAATGGTGTGTGATGGAGGTGTGTTGGAGGAATTACTCCCCCCTTGGAAAGGCCAGGACAAGCAGACAGGGCTAAAAATACATTGGGAGGGAAATAAAACCTCCTGTGTCAGGGGCTAAAGCTGGGCTTAGAGCCCTGGGCTCGGCCTTGCGGGGCCTGAGGGCTCCCTCAGTGCTGGGGAGTGATGCTGAGGCAGGGTCTCTCCTGCCTCAGTTTCTCTCTGTGCTCCTGGGGTTGCATATGTCACCGACCCTGGCGCCACATCCTGGGGGCAGCTCCCAGGCTGGGATGGGTGTGGGGTACCCCCATAGCCACATTGTGCAGGGTGGGGGGCAGTGGGGCACCCTCAGCCCCATGCTGACATAGGGCTGGGTGGAGGAGCTGGCAGCGCTGGGTACTGTTGGCAAAGCTGCTTTTTTTTTCCAGTTCCATGAAACATTTCCCTTCTTTGGAGACCCGGGGGGGGGGGGGGGGGGGGGGGGTCGGCTGGGAAGCCACGTGGCCCCAGCGCTGCAGACCATGGGATCCTTCCCGGGGTGGAGGGAATGTCTCCTTGGCCATGGGCTAGGTCCCCTCCATGCTCCTTTTGTGCTGCTTGTGAGGCTTTTCTCAGATCCTATCTGCTGCTGTCATATCCCTGTTCTCCTGCAGCGGTGCCATGCCTCAGTTTCCCCATCTTTGAAAGCAAATCTTGGGGGCACCCTGGGGGAGTGGCTGAGCTGTTGGCTCCTGCATTCAGAGGGGGATGAGCAAGGACAGCACATGGGATAAGTGAGGCACCAGAGGGATCTGCCGGAAAGCGGTGCTCCCATCACCACCCTCCCAGCTCCATCCATCCATCCATGCATCCATCCATCCATCCCTTCCTCCACAGGGTACCACCACTGGGGCATCCCATACCCCGGGTACAGCACTCCCTAGTTTGGGGTGTATTTGGCAAAGACAGGGTGGGACCAGCGACACTGCTTGTTGGAGGTGAGGGTACAGACCAGAGGTGGGATGATGGGGGCAGAGCTTGCCTCCCCCAGGAGAGGAGAGGCTGTGCTGGCTGTTGCAGGCCCAGGCAGTGCTTGGCACCTGAAGAGAGCTGCTTTTCTTCCTGCTGTTTTCTAAGCAAACTGCCTGGATGGCCTTCCGTGACCTGTGGCTTCGGCATGCTCCCTACTTCCAAGCGTCAGCATGTCGGCACCGCCCCAGCACCTGGTGCTCGTGGCGCCCACAGGACCTGGTGGGGTGGTTGTGGGCAGCACCAGGAATGGGGAGCCCAAAAGGCTCCCAGGGTCCCAGGACCACCAGGGACCCAGACACGTGGCAAGCAAGGTACTTTATTATAAGCCCATCGCAGTCTGATCCTGCATGGGGCTGAGGATCAAGGCAGTAAATGAAGCACAAGGGCTTGCATCCATCCTGGTTGACCCTCCTGACAACAGGGTGGCTGCATCCAGAGCATGCTGTGGGTATGGTCCAGCCTAGAGCCCCACATGGATGTGTGGCTGGAGGATGCTGTCTTCTTCAGGGGAGAGGGGGGCACAAAAAACTCTGTGGTTCGGGGAGAGGAGCCATGGCATGGTTGCATCATGTCCTGCCTTCACCTCCACACCACAACAACGTGTTCTACCTCACAGCAGCCCCGCTATAGGGTTGGGTGTGCAGAGGCTTGTCCCATCCGCAGCTATGTTCCTGGGGTCCCTCCTGTTGCCCTGTGCCACAGTTTCCCCCTCTACCAGCATGTCAGTGCTGCTCTCCAGGGCTGGGGAAGCCTCTTGGGGATGTGCTGAGCTGGCCAGGAAGCCTGGCTGCAGCTCTTGTTAATAAATACTTTATGATGAATCCAAAGAGATTTCCTCCTCTGGAGCAATTATTTTAAAATGGGCTCTAATAGAGTGCAGGCTGGCCCCGGGAAGGGCTGGGTGCTTTTCAGGGCCTAAGTGCCTCCTTCCATCCCCTCTAATGAGCACTTCCCAATCATTGGCATCTGTCTCAGCAACAGGTCTTATTCCCAGGTTAACTTATTACCCAGAGCCGTTTTGGCAGACGGTTAAGAAGTGGCTCCTGGAGGCTTTGCAGGGGCCATACCAGAGTTTCATCCATGCCAAAGGCACCCGAAGCCTTTGGTGAAGGGAAACTGAGGTTGGGGCAAGGAGCAAATCCTCAACGTGCGCCTTTTGGGCACCAGGATTTGAGGATTTTGGGGATTACTGGAATCTCTCCAGCAGCATCCCCCCCTCTGCCACCATGCCAAAGCTTCCCATGGGGGCACAGTGCCTGGTGCTGAGGGTGCCGGCCCCTGCCCGGGTTGGTGTGGCCACAGGGAGCAGGAGCTGGCAGTGGTGCTGGGGTGTGTGGAGCCTGGCGGGGCCCCTCCACACCCCTTCATCGCACAGGGCCCTGTACTGCTCCCTGCGTGCCGCAGAGACACCGTCCTGCTCTTCCCCACAGCCATGTGGTGGAGACCAAAACCTGCTGACAAAGTAAGTGACCCCTCCCGTCCTCCTCCCCTCCTCCAGTGAAATCTGCTCGGGAATTTCCTGAGGAAGTGTTTTGGTTTTTTCATTGGAAAATTCAGGCTGTTTTGCCAAGCCTGACTTGTTTGGACACGGTGCTCAAGTTGAGGATGCTCAGGGCCCGATCAAGCCTATGCTGCAGTGTCCCTGTGCGGCACAGAGCATCCCCCACCATGACAGGGTGGAAGGCACCTGCCGAGCAGCTGGAGTCAGAGGCGGCAGTGATGGGCATGGAGAGAGGTTCACACCAGCTCTGTGTTGCTGCTAAAGCCCAGTTAGTCCTGGCACAGCATGCCCAGCTCCACGGCAAGACCGACACTAACAGCCAGGCTTGACTCGTGCCTCAGTTTCCCTTCACTGCATCTGGTGCAGAAAGCCAGTGCTCTCCGTGGAAGGGGGAAACAAGGGGTTCCTGTGCTGGGGCTGGCAACACCCCAACGTGGGCATGGTCTTTCTTACAAGCCCAGGCTGGATGAGGCCCAAGCACAGGCTCTGATGCCAGATTCCCATCCGGAAATGCCCCAGGACCAGCCTTGTCTGGGGTATTGCAGCACATCTCTGCTTTCCAGTCCTGCAAAGGAAAAACAGCAGGAGAAGCACTTAACCAGCCCTTTGGCCCTTTGTCGGTGCTCTGTGCTGTGTGCAGAGCATGGGGATGGACCCCAGGTCTTTCAGTTTGTCCCTCTCAGCTGCAGCCATCCCACCCACCCAGTGCCCCTGGCTGCCTGCCCCTAACCCCTCTCGAGCAGCTTAACTTGGAGAGCAGGATAAGCTGGAGGGAAAGTTGCCAACAGGCTGATGGGCTTTGGGGCAGCTCCTGTCTTGCTGTGACCCTGGGTACAGGGAGGACTCAGCAGGCACTAAGGGCTTGATGGGGCTTCTGCACACAGCAGGCTTTTGGGGCATGGCAGCAATTTGTTGGGCTCTTTGGAATAAGTGGCCACCAAGGATGATGAGCTGCCCACTGCCCTGGCCAGGGGCTGGCTTTGGAACTGGCTGCTGCTTTTTTCAGCTCCTGTCTTACTTTTGTTTGACCTTCTTCCCTAATTTAAGCCACATGCCCAGCCCTTGCCCAGCTGCACTGAATTAGTGGCTTCTGCTGGGGAGGGAACCAGACCTGGGGGGGGTGGGCTGTAGCTGCCTTGTGAGCAGCCACTGGTGATGCGATCCCCTAGCAGGATGGGTCCCCCAGGCTGGGATGGGTCCCCAGGGTCAGGAGGGCTCTGCATCTCCCAGCAGAGTTGGGTTTCCATGGGTGGGATGGGCTCTCCAGCAAGAGGGGTCTCTGGTGGGCTATGGGGGGACACCCATGGGGTCACAGCTCTGGTGAGACTGGGTCCAGAGCAGGGGCTGTCAGCAGGTCTGTGCTTGGGGGACTTTTGGTGGGTTTGAGGAGGCCATGCTGGTGACTGGTGATGCAGTTCTTGGTGTCTGTGCTGGGTTCAGGGGACAGTGGGGGCTGTGCTGGGGTGTCTGTGCCAGGTCACAGCAAGGTCTGTGCCAAGGAAGCAGGTCTGAGGCTGTGCAGGAGCTGGTTTGGGGTTAGTGGGTCTGTGCTGGACTTGGGACCAAGTAGCAGTTATCAGGGTCCATATGGGGTTAATCCGTGCAGGGAGCCTGCTTCAGGGGACACTGTTCCCTCCAAGCAGGGTCACTTTGGGACACAGCTGCTTCAGCCAGGGAATGGCATCGCTGCCCTAGGACGAGTGGGACCAGTGCGGTGTCCAGAGCTGTTTGCCCCATCCCCTGCTGGGCTCTGGGTCTTCCCCTGGCTGCAGCACATGGACACCTTGGGGATGCAATTTCTTGTTTTCTCCCGGGGCTGGACCCATACTGCAGCACTCACACATGAGAAAGGCAGTTGGAGCATGGCTGCAACTGGGGCAAACTGAGGGAGCGTTCCACTGGTGCAGGGGAAGCTGGGGTGTGGGACATGTGTGCCTTGGATGCTGTGGGCTGGCAGTGTCTGACCATTGCTGGAGTGGTGGCTCCAGCAGGCACAATGGCAGGTAGGGTTGCTGTGTCTGTCAGGATCAGATCGTAGAATCCCAGACTGGTTTGTGTTGGAAGGGACCTTAAAGCTCATTCAGTCACAACCCCCTGTCACAGGAAGGGACCCCTTCCACTAGAGCAGCTTGCTCCAAGCCCCTGTGTCAACCCGGCCTTGAACACTGCCAGGGATGGGGCAGCCACAGCTTCTCTGGGCACCCTGTGCCAGAGCCTCAGCACCCTCACAGGGAAGAACTGCTGCCTAAGAGCTCATCTCAGTCTCCCCTCTGGCAGGTTAAAGCCATTCCCCTTAACCTGTCCCTATATGCCCTTATCCAAAGCCCCTCTCCAGTGACCACCCATCCCTCTGCCCCACAGGATGAGTTCCACCCCTTCATTGAGGCGCTGCTCCCCCATGTCCGGGCCTTCGCCTACACATGGTTCAACCTGCAAGCCCGCAAGCGCAAGTACTTCAAGAAGCATGAGAAGAGGATGACGAAGGACGAGGAGAGGGCGGTGAAAGATGAGCTGCTGAGTGAGAAGCCAGAGGTGAAACAGAAATGGGCCTCGCGCCTTCTGGCCAAGCTGCGCAAGGACATCCGGCCCGAGTGCCGTGAGGATTTTGTGCTCTCCATCACCGGCAAGAAGCCCTCATGCTGCGTCCTCTCCAACCCTGACCAGAAGGGGAAGATGCGCCGCATCGACTGCCTGCGGCAGGCAGACAAGGTGTGGCGGCTGGACCTGGTCATGGTCATCCTCTTCAAAGGGATCCCACTGGAGAGCACCGACGGTGAGCGCCTGGTCAAGTCAGGCCAGTGCACCAACCCCATCCTCTGCGTCCAGCCCCACCACATTAGTGTCTCTGTCAAGGAGCTGGACCTCTACCTGGCTTACTTCGTCCGTGAGAGAGGTGGGTGCTCGTCTGCCTGTGGGTCAGAGTCAGGATGAGTCCCCATGGAGCCAGCCCCCAGGGGGAGGTTCATGTGCCAGGAAGGGGAGTGAGTGGCCCCCAAGGATGCTCCTGGCTCTGGGCATCCCCAGAGGGGGATCTGGGGGGTTTATCCCACATCCCACGCTGCCTGTGCCAGCAGCCCAGTAACAGCCTGTTCCTGGTGTGCCCAAGAGCTGGAGCTGGAAGCATCCAGCACTGCCAGGTTGCTGTGGGTTGTGGTAACAGTCCCTCACCCAGTGGGTGACCAAGGTGGGGACAGGAGCAATGATAACGCCAGCTGGGGCAAAACCCAAACACCAGCAGCTCCTGCTGTGCACCAAGGGATTGCTGCTCCCATGGCCTTCACCTGCCTGGGAGTCCCCTCAGATAGAGCCGTGTGTGCCACCAGGATCTGCCTGCCCAGCCACACCTTCTGGCATGTGCTGGGCTGAACTGGGTTTGGGATCCATCCAGTTAAGCCCCAGGGCATAACTGAGATGCCGTATGCTATGCTGAGGGCACCCCATATTGGCTGGGATGGGGTGCTGCACACTGGGCTGGCGTGGGGGCATCCTGGACTAGACTGGGCTGAAGTGGGAGCCCTGCCGTGGCTGTGCTGGCAGCAGGGATCAGGACCCCCATGGCAGCCACGCTGAGGTCCCCCACACTGCATTGGGATGCCATTGCCGATGGGTGTCCCCAGGGAGGTGGGTACTCCTCTGCCACCCCCTAGCAGCGACCTTGTCCCCAGCGCCTGCGGTCACCTGAGTTCTAGTTGGGAACATGGGGCTGTAAATACTCCGATAAGGCTCCTGCTGCCCTGTTAAGGTCGCTCCGGGTCCCGGTTAAGGGAGCCCAGGACCAGGCAGCAGCACCCGTCCTGCTCCCATCCTGCTTTCTCCCCTTTGCACATCACACCCTGCAGCTTCCTCCCCCCCAAGCATCCCCAGGTCCAGGGGTGTGACAGGGGATGACTGAGGGGATGTGGGCCCCCCCGGCCGGGCCGCTCGAGCTCCCCACGCCCCCCCTGATGCGGCTGCACACGTGGTTTTGGGCCAGGCGCCTTCTGCTGAGGTCAGCACAAATTCCCTGCTGCTGCTTTGGCAGCGCCGGGGCGGGGGGGAGCTCTCGTTCTGCTTCCCCCGCTCGTCTGGGGGAAAGACCCACGGGGGAAAGTAAGAAATGAGGAGAGCCTGGTTGGGGAAAGGCTCCGGGGCGCTGAGTGCGGGATGGGTGCAGGCTGGAAGCAGGATGGTGCAGGACGGTGCAGGCTGGGAGCAGGGTGGTACAGGCTGGGAGCAGGATAGTGCAGGCTGGGAGCAGGATGGTGCAGGTTGGAAGCAGGATGGTGCAGGCTGGGAGCAGGATGGTGCAGGATGGTGTAGGCTGGGAGCAGGATGGAGCAGGCTGGAAGCAGAATGGTGCGGGCTGGGAGCAGGATGGTGCAAGATGGGTGCAGGATGGGAGCAGGATGGTGCGGGCTGGGAGCAGGATGATGCAAGCTAGGAGCAGGATGGTGCAGGACAGTGAAAGATGGGTGCAGGCTGGATTCAGGATGGTGCAGGACAGTGCAAGGTGGGTGCAGGCTGGGAGCAGGATGGTACAGGCTCGATGCAGGATGATGCAGCATAGTGCAAGATGGGTGCAGGATAGGTGCAGACAGTGCGGGGCTGGGTGCAAGATGGGAGCAGAATGGGTGCAGACGGTGCGGGGCTGGGGCTGGGTGCAGGATAGGTGCAGGCTGGTGCGGGGCCAGTGCGGGGCTGTGCTGTGCACACCGCAGTGGGGGCGGGGCAGGCGCTGCAGTGGGGGGTTGCGGGGGGAGCTCGGAGGTCGCTGGTGAAAGTCACTGCAGTAACCGGGGATCGATGGAGTCGCTCCATGTGCCGGGACCTCGGGAGCAGCACATCCCTCCCAGCGAGCAGAGCCAAGCTGGGGGTCCAGTGCCCCCCTCCCTGCACCCTTGTGCGCCTATCCCAGCACCCCATCCCTAGACACCCATCCCTGCATCCCACAGCCCTGCATCTCCAGCCCTGCATCTCCATCCTTGCATCCTGATGCTGATCCAGCTGGGGGGCAGCAGGAGCTGTAAAGAGGCTGGCTGGGCTCAGTGTTGTCCCCTCACACTCTTTGGGGTGCTCTAGAGCTGGCAGGGACCCTGCAGCTGACGGGGGTTTGGGGACAAGGCTCTGCCCTGAAGTGAGCTCCCCCTGGTAGTGCCTGGAGTGGGAGCAGATGGGTACTAGGGGTGAGCAGGCAGCAGGTCCCAGGGTGGCATCGCTGCTGGCCCTGACGCTGCGTGGATGGCACCAGGGGGAGGCAGGGACCTCCACCATGCTGCCAGCATCTGCATCCCCCTGCCTTGGCAGCCCCTTATCTCCCCTCACCAGCCTTGCTGAGGCAGATGGCACCAATCTGCCGGGAAGCCTGTGCCAGGGCTTTGGGTCCGGACGTGCCAAGCGTCTGCGTGGTCCCTCCAGATGGAAGAGCAGGAATTCCCTCCGGCAGCACTGTTCTGCCAGCCCCCCAGGACAGTATTTATGGGCAAGAGCGCAAAGAGATTATGGGGTGCACGGTATTTGGTTGGAAGGGACCTTAAAGATCATTCAAGTCACAAGCCCTTGCCATGGGCAGGGACACCTTCCACTAGAGCAGCTTGCTCCAAGCCCATTTCCAACCCAGCCTTGAACACTGCCAGGGATGGGGCAACCACAGCTTCTCTGGGCACCCTGTGCCAGCACCTCAGCACCCTCACAGGGAAGAGCTTCTGCCTGAGAGCTCATCTCAGTCTCCCCTCTGGAAGGTTAAAGCCATTTCCCTTGGCCTGTCCCTAAAGGCCCTTGTCCAAAGCCCCTCTCCAGGTTTCTTGTATATTTCCACTCTACAGGCAGGGCCCAAAAGCAATACACACAAGGTTATCCACAGGGAATCCACAGGGGCTGCATCCCTGCCCTTGAGAGGTGGGCTGGAAAGGGGCTCACCAGGGTGCTGTGACCACAGCCATCCCCATCCCCTGCAGCATCTCTTGTGTCCCGGAGGTGGCTGCAACTGGGCTGGTTTTGGCACACTGTAGCTCTGTGGATGGTGTGCCGGTGACCTTGGGGAGGTCAGGGCTTCCCCGGCTCTCCCGCAGTGCGCTGAGCCGGCAGTGTGCCGGAGCCGTGCCAGAGCCAGGCAGCTTTCCCGCAGTGCCACCAGTGAAGCGAGTTCTTCATGTCTTAGCCCTGTGGCCCCAGCCAGGGTGCCACGTCCACAGTGCTAGGGCTGGGGGGGCAAAGCAGTCCCTGGACCCAGTGGATAAAACACAAGGGAGCTCCATTGTGCCAGCACCCGCCATTCCCCCCCCCCCCCCGCCACCGGCTGCCTGCCCATGGCCACAGTTGCTGTCCTGGCCAGGCAGCCAGCTCCTGCCATGCTGGCAGGGGACAGCTGGGGTGGCAGATGCCACTGCAGGACCTGTGCTGCCAAACCCCCCTGGCAGGACAATGTGCCCCCAAGCTGGCTTGGGAGATTGGGGTCCCTCAACCTGCTCTTCCCCTCTCCCTCAGGCTTGTGCAGCCTCAGAGCTTGGCCATGGGGAGGGAGATTCCCACCATGTGCTGGGGATGGATACCTGCGGTCAGTAGGGGCAGAGAGGGGAGTCTGTGGGACTCTGCGGTGGGGCTGGCTGTGCTATGGGGCAGTGGCATTGGACTGTGCAGTGGCATTGGACTATGCCATGACACAGGGCTGCGTCGTGGGGCTGTGCCGTGGAGCCATGTAATGGAATGCTGTAGGACCCTGCCATGCCATGGGGCTGTGCTGTGCCATGGGGCAGGGCAGGGACAGTGGTTCCAGCAGCACAGGGCCAGGCCTGGAACCCTCTGACTGCACCTGAAGAGCTGGGGTGTCCCCCGCATCACTTCTCCTTCCTCCTGCCCCCTGCCTTACTCCTGCCTTACCTTCCATTTCCTTCCCTCCCTCCCTGTCAGCTCTTTCTCTCTTTCCTTGGTTTAATTTTCTTCTTTCTTTTGTTCTTTTTCTTTCTTTCTCTTCCTCATTTCTTCTCTTTTTATCCTTTTCCCTTTCCCTTTCTCTCCGCTTTCATTTCTTCCTCCCTTTCTAGTTACCCTCCTCACCCTTCCCTCCCTCCCTCCCTTTCTCTCCCTCTTTCCTGTCCCTCATCCCCTCCTGCATCTGCACCCCTAGGTCCCCCCTCTCCATGGCAGAGGCACAAAGTGCCAGCACCCCAGAGGGGATGTCTCACAGAGGATGTGGGGGTCTCAGCCATCCCTTTATCCGCTGCCATCTGTGCTCTGCAGGCGCTGGTAGCCCTGGATGAGGCCCAGGCCTGGCAGGGCTGAGCGAGGGGGTGACCAGGCCCCGTGTCCCCCGTCCCCCCCCCGGCCACTGCTGCAGGGTCAGCCAAGGACAAATGCTCTGGCTCAGCCTCCCGGGCCGGCTGCAGGCTGGGACGTGGCAGCGGGTGCATGGTGTGACCCCCCCCGCCACCCTGGGGGACATCTGCAGCCAGGACCTTCCCGGGGCTCAGCGTGGGAAGGAGGAGCTGGCTGAAAGTGGGCTGAGACCCAGCAAACTCATCTCAGGCCCTTGTAGCACTGCTGATGTCTGGGGAAGGAGGGGGGGTGGAAGGGGAAGTGGGGGTTGTAGGGAGCGTGGCAGAGGGGTCTGGTGCTCCCGGCGTGCTGGCTGAGCTGGGATTTAGCTGGAACACAGAGTGTTTCTCTGGGGATTATCTAAAGGAGGTTACACAAGCGGTGCTGGTGCGGGTTTTACATAAGGGGCATGGGGCCACTGTGGGGTGGGGGGTGCTGGGGGTCTTGTAGGGAGAGACTGCGAATCACAGACACCCCCCCCCCGCCTCCCTGCAGCTGCTGCCACGCAGCACTCGGGCTCCCTCAGGTCTCCAAGTGTCTCCAGTCCTTGACCAGGACTGGAGACACTCGGAGACCAGGAGTAGGAGCATCATTCTGGGCCCTACTGATGCTCCCTGTAGGGAAGGACCAGGCAGAGGCATGGAGAGGGGGAGCTGTCCTGGGTTAACACCACCACAGGGTCCCACCCCAGCCCCAGGGATAACTGAGGCAGTGGGGCCCAGCCCTCTCCTATCTCCTGGCCCCTCGCTAACAGAGCTGGAGGAGGAAACCTGCTGCCCTCCCTGGGGTGGAGGGGGGGTTCCCACCAGCCTCCAGTACCCTCCAGCTGCTGCACGTGCACCCTACAGCAGTCCCTGTGCCCATCAGTGCTGTGGCACAGAGCCAGGGCTCTTCAGCAGCCCTGGGGGCACCCAGCCTGCATTGAACCCCCAGATCCTGCCCAGGAGCTGCTCCCATGTGCTGAGGCCCCAGGGAGAGTCTCTGTGGGGCTGGTGGCACTGTGCCAGGATCCATAATTCAATGGGTGGCACTGGTCCAGGGGCTGAGAATACGGACAGCCCTCACCCTGCCTCAGGATACAGACTTTGCTCTTTCCAGCAGAGATGGGATCGACCTGTTTGGGCCCCTCCATGCACTAAACCCCACAGTCTCGTATCAGTCTCATCATCCCCCAGCCCATCATTTGGGCATGCAGAGAGTACGAGGTTGTCCCCCACCCATGAGGCTGGGGGGCTCCCAGCCTTTCACCCTCCCAATGCAACTGAAGCACTTGCTGGGTGGTGGATTTGGGGTGTCTCCCCGAAAAACACATCCTGTGGAGATGGGAGGAAAGAGGCCGCCATTTTAGAGTGGGCCAGCAGGCCCCAGGCAGCCCTCACATGGCGGCAAGAGCAGAGTTTGGAGGAGGCAGCCAGAAATGTGCTGGCAAGATCACCCAGCCCCACCACGGGGGGTCCTGAGGCCACAGCCCCTATCCTGGCACCCACAGCCCTCCATCTGCAGGGACATGAGGGGTGCCAGGAGGGGACAGCCCTGCTGGCAGACCTCAGAGGTACTGAGAGACCCCAGGTGCTCCTGGGCTGCCATGGCTGGAATCAGGGGTGTCGGCTTGGGGGATGCTCCCTTGGGATCAGGGTCAGGGGATGATGCTGGTGGAAGGATGTGGGGGACACCCAGAGGGGTACCCAGGGCAAGCGAGTGGCCCTGATGGGTGCCTGGGGGCTACAGAGGACACGCTGGGGTGGCTCTGGGGGGAGAAAAAGGCTGTGCCGACCGTCATGGGAGAGCAAAGGTCCATGTGGGGCAACTGGGGGTGAGGAAAGGTCTGTGTGGAGCATCATGGGGTAAGCAGGGGCCGTGTGGGGTATGTGGGGGAGAACAAAGGTCCACGTGGGGCATTTGGGGCAAGCAGGGTCCATCCCAGCTCAAGCAGTCATGGGAGGTCCCATGGGCCATGTGGAGGCCACCAGCTTTGGTGGGATTCTAACGCCCAATCCCCCCTCGGGGAGGGACTGGGGCGCCCCAAGGCAGTGTCGGGGAGGTCACGGGGCTGCAGCTGCCGCCCCGCGCCTTGGCCCGGCTCCATGGCTAACGGCTTCCAGAGCTGCCGCGACGGTTGTTGTTGTAAGAGGCGAGGAGGGGCCATGTCCGGCCGCATGGTGCCCATGAGTGCGGGGGGGGGACGCCTGGCCACCCCAAGCCTGTGCCCCCCATACACTTGGGTGTGCATTGGCCTTCAGAACAAGGGGGGCGGAAGGAAAATGGAGAGAAGGAATTGGGAGGAAACCCCTCCCGATGCACTGCCGCGGAAATCGCTGCTCCCTAAAATGGCTGCCCTGGGGAAGCTGCAGGCGTACGCAATGGCGGTCACAGGGCTGGCTGGCACTGGGCCGTGGCGCTAGTGTGGTATGGCTGCCAGTGGGGAAGGGGCTGCCAGGCTGGCATGGGCAGCAGTGGCGGAGGAACCTCGGGAACCAGGGAGGGAGACAAAATGGCAGCACTTGGCATTGGTGTCCAGCAGCCCCCGGGATGTGGGGTGGGAGTGCAGTGTGTGTGTGTGTGAGGGGCTGGGGGGCATGGGGTGAGAGAGGCAGGGAAAACCGGGGAAGAAAAGGGCAAACTGGGCAAAGGCCAGCCAAGCCACAGCAGGAGGGCTGGCAGCTGCGGCCACGCTGTTTTGGTGGTGTCGTGGCTCTTTCCCGGCATCAGCCAAAGCTGGGGAAGAGGAAAGCTGGAGGCCAGTGGGTGGGAGGAGGAGGAGGAGGATGGGGAGGCAGGATGGAGGATGAGGAGAGGGGGAAATGTGTGGCAGAAAGTTATGAAAGGGATCTGGGGGCTGGTGGGTGCCCTGCCCTGTGAAGGAAGGATGCTCACAGTAAGGCAGAGGGAACCAGAGGGCCCACTGGCCATGCGGTGCTGCACCGTGCTATTCTGTGTCATGCCGGGGTGTGCCAGCGCCGCTGATATCAGCGTCTGAGAGAGGTTTTTATATCTAAAGCTAAAATGGTGTTGAAGGAGTAGGAACAGGCACTGCCCCATGTCCCACTGCCCTCTGAGGGGCTTGGAGGAGGCAGAACTAGGTGCTGTGCAGTGACAGAAGCGATGCCTGGCAGTGGCAGCACTGCCCGAGCTGGGTGGCAGCAGCAGGAGGGAGTAGGAGAGGCAGGAGCAAGGCCCAGCAGCTGTGACTGCCTCAGGGCAGGACAAGGGCTGTGGGTTCCCCTCACATGGCAGCACAAGGGTGTCCCTGTTCCTGTCCCTGTTCCTGCCCATAACGAGGGATGCCTATGGTGGCTCTTCCTGATGGCTGGGGATGTGCCAACTTGGCCCTGGAACTTCTGCCAGACCGTGCCTCAGTTTTCCCAAGCCGCAGATTAGTGAGGGGGGCTGCTGCGGCAGGGAACCAGTGTGTATCCCAGGTTTGCACTGGTGCCTCATCCTGGTGGTATTTTTCCCTCTTGCAGATGCAGAGCAGAGCAGCAGCCCCCGGACAGGCATTGGCTCGGACCAGGAGGACAGCAAACCCATCACGCTGGGTGAGAGCAGGGTTCAAGGGGCAGCATTACAGTGGCTTTGGGGATGTTGGGGTGCTCTCAAGCTTTACCACAAGACAGTGTGGAGCAGGAGGGGTGCTTCCATCCCATCTGGCCCCCCATCCACAGCGCTCCCTTCTCTCTTCCTGCACAGATTCCACAGACTTCCAGGAAAGCTTTGTTACCTCGGGGGTGTTCAGTGTCACCGAGCTCATCCAGGTGTCCCGAAGTGAGTGCCACCATCATGCCACCAACGCCCCCCAAGCTGCCTGGGACTGGAAGCATCCCAGCTGTTCCCCATCCCAGATATGGGCTGACCCCCCTCCCCCAATCCCCTGATCCCTCTCTCTCCCTGCAGCACCGGTGGTGACAGGCACGGGTCCAAACTTCTCTCTTGGGGAGCTCCAGGGCCACCTGGCCTATGACCTGAACCCCTCCAGCACTGGCATGCGGAGGACACTGCCCAGCACCTCTTCCAGCGGGTACGTGATCCTGGGACCATGCTGGCATGGTACTGGGTGATGCTGGGGCAATGATGGGGTGATTCTGGGGGTGATGTCAGGGTGAACCCGAGCCTGGCCATGGGCCACTGACCATCTCACTGTGGTGGAGGCACAGGACAGGTTGTGTCCTGCCGCAGGCTGGAGCTGATTCCTCCCCTACCCACCCAGGAGCAAACGGCACAAGTCGGGGTCCATGGAGGACGACATCGACACCAGCCCGGGGGGCGAGTACTACACCTCCTCCAATTCCCCCACCAGCAGCAGCCGCAACTGGACAGAAGACATGGAAGGGGGTAAGTGCTTCCTTACAGGTGCCTCCCTATAGGTGCCCCTCTACTGCTACGGGGCCCCCCAGCCAGGTCACTACTGTCTGTCCTCCCCTTTGAGAGCCTGGGGTTGCTTTAGGATGCTCAGGTCAAAGCATGAGCTGGCTGGAGGGGCCGTGAGGTTGCTGTAGACCCCCCCACCAAGACACAGGCTCTCTGTAGGGTCAGCCCAGTGCCCCAGCCCCACACCAGCCTCTCCCAGCCCCACAGCGGATGCTTCTGCTGCGGGCAGCAGCTCTGTTGCTTTCTTGGCATTTTTTCTGTTGGTTTTTTTTTTTCCCTTTCCTGTCTAGACAGCCCCAATTAGCTGTTCATTAAGAAAAGGGGGGGGGGGGCTGGGCTAATTAAAGCGGTGCTGCGGGGCTGGCAAGGCGGCTCCCACACCCCGGGGTGCCTTTGCAGGCCAGGGACTGCTCATCTTCCCCCCTCTTCAGCTCTTATCCTGCTTCCCTGCACCCCAAACAGTGGGGCAGAATCCATCCATCCCCCCCACCCCCCAGTGCTGGCAGAGCCTGGAGGGTGTCTGGCTTTGGGGGACTGGAGGCAATTTGGGGAAAGCGAGTCCTGCCCCAGGAGGGTGCCCCATAGGTGCTGGGGATAGTGACCCATCCTCTACCACCACTGTGCCCATGGGCCAGGTGAGTCCTCAGAGAAATGTCACGCCCTGCCCAAAGCATTGCCTGTGGGTATGCATGGCAGGTTGGACTATGCAGGGGTGCTCCTGTCCCCTGTTGGTGGCCTGATCCGGGGCAGGAGGGAAGGGGGCAGCAATCCCATATGGGATGTTCCAGGAAATCCTCCTAAACACCAGCTGAGAAGACGCTAAACCCATTACCAGGCCTTGGCCGAATGGCCAGAGCTAAAGCCATGGTGATGGAGGAGGGTGGGAGGCACCACTGACCCCTCCCTCTCTGCCCCAGCTTCCTGCACTGCCAGAACCCCAGCCCCAGGGGTCCAGTGGTGCACCCATGGGAACCCCCAGTTTTGGCCCCTGGGTAGGCACCCACACATGCAAACACACGTGTGCACACAAGCATAGAGGTACACAAATGCCTATGAGTGAACACGTGCCTGCACATGCTACATGTGTTTATGTGCACACCTGTGGTAGGCCCATAGAGCTGCCCACATCCATGTACACCCTCACTCATGTGCACACACGTGCACTCGTGCCGAGCCTGTCCTCAGGGACCCCCTAACCCCAGGATCAAGCTGGGTGCCGGGCTCTGACACTGCACCCTGCTTTGCCTCAGGCATCTCCCCCACTGTGAAGAAGACAGAGATGGACAAGTCCCCCTTCAACAGCCCGTCACCCCAGGACTCCTCGCCCCGTCTGAGCAGCTTCACGCAGCACCACCGTCCCGTCATCGCAGTGCACAGCGGTGAGTGGCCTAACAGGGAAACCAAGGCATGGAGCCAGTGGGTGAGCAGTGTGGGGCTGGGCCAGTAGCTGGCTTCTGGTGACACTGGGGTGTCCCCCTCTTCCCGTTGTCGCCTGCAGGTATCACTCGAAGCCCACACCCATCATCTGCACTGCATTTCCCCACCACCTCCATCCTCCCACAAACGGCCTCCACCTACTTCCCCCACACGGCCATTCGGTACCCGCCTCATCTCAACCCACAGGACCCACTGAAAGATCTCGTCTCACTGGCCTGTGACCCGTCCAACCAGCAGCCCGGACCGGTAAGGATGCCACCCCATCCTTGCATCCCATCACTGAGCTCGCAGTGGGGCACTGGGGTCTGCTGCATCCCCTTGACTGGGGTGATGTGTGAATGCCCCATCTCTGGTAGTGTTCAATGCCAGGTTGGACAGGGCGTGGAGCAGCCTGCTCTAGCGGAAGGTGTCCCTACGTGTCGGGGGGGCTGGATCTGGTTGAGCTTTAAGGTCCGTTCCAACACAAACCATTCCATGATTTTATGATTGTCTGCCACTGTTGCCGTCACCACCACCACAGTTGGGGGTCAGGGCACTCTGGTGGCACTTCGGTGCCAGGACCCAGCCTGGTAGGGTGTTGGACAGGGCTGGGCAGCCATGCATTGGTTTGGGAGCGCGGCTGCAGCTGGTCGGTGTTGATAGCTTGGTTCTCTGGTGATGGAGCAGAGATAGGGCAGTGAGTGCTGGGGCTGAGCCATTGGCTGGGTGTGGGGTTGTCTGTGGGAGCAGGGGACATGTGACCATTGCCAAAGAGCCACCATCTGCCAGCATGCCAGGAGACTGATGGGCCCTGTGTGCCCCGGTTCTGGCTGGTGACCCATCAGCCCTGTCCCCACTGTGCCATGTCCCCATCGGGTGGCAGGGCCACACTAAGCTGTTGTGTGCTGTCCCTCATCCCAGTACCCCGCACACCCAGCACTCAGCACATCCAGCACCCCATGCACCCCCCATGCCACATATCCAGCACCCCCAGAAAGCACAAAGTGCACTCAGCAGCCAGTGCCTGCAGCACCCAGTGCCTGCAGCACCCAGTGCACCTAGCACCCCACACACCCAGCACCCAGCAGATGCACTACCCTGCACACCTAGTACCCAGTGCCCCCAACATGCCATGCACCTCATGCACCCTGCACCCCGCACACCCACCCTGTGCTCCCTTTGTGCCTGCAGCCAGGGCCTAGGAGTGGCTACATCCCCATGCCCTGCCCTCCTGTGCCCCATTCTGCCCCACAGCCACAGACAGTCTGGGGGAGCTTGTCTGAGCTCTGCCCAGCACCCGGTGAGACCTGATGACAGGGTGAGGGGCATGTCTGATCTTCTCCCCATGCAGCAGGTCAGTGCCGGGGCTAGCAGAGACTGGGTCAGGAGCAGGGGGGGAGCTGGTACAGGAGCCTTCGATGCCACTACAGGGTGCCCCATCCTCTCACAGCACCCTGCCTCCGGCATGCGCCGCTATGGGGTGGGGGACGTGCCCCCCCCCCCCCCCCAAAGCCCACCTTGACCCCCCTGCTTCTCACCCCTTCATGATTCCCCAGTGGCTGGTGCCGACTGTTCAGGGCTGCTCTGAGACCCATCAAACTTGTGCCAGCAGTGAGGGATGCTCTGTGCGGGTGCCAACCGGCACCAGGCGCTCCCAGGCCGGCTTTTGCTGGTGCTGCCCATGCTTCCTAATGGCTTGTGCTGTTTGTTTTTCTGTCTGTGTTGTGTCCCCAGTTAAATGGAAGTGGTCAAGTGAAAGTGCCCAGCCACTACTTGCCCCCGCAGATGCTGGCGCCGCCACCTCCCCCTGGCATGCCCCGCTTGGCCGTCTCTCCTGACACCAAACCCACTACGACAACTACCGAGGGAGGGACGACCTCGCCGACATCACCCAGTAAGCACCCCGCGGCGCCCACCCCTCTCCCCGGCCCGGCTGGCCCCCTCCTCTTGCAGCCCCCCCAAAGCGTCTTCCCCCCTTGTCCCCGGTGCTGCTGGGGGGGACGTTGGCGGAGGTGGGCTCCCCGCAGCCGGTGAGAGGGCGGCAGCTGGCACGCCATGAGTTTGCTGGGTCTCAGGCAGGTCGGAGCAGGCAGGGTTTGGGCAGGAGGCTCTTGTGTGTCCCCACCAAGCTGGGGGTGGGGGGGCGCCCTGCACTGGTCCCAGGGACCGGATGGAGCCCCGTGTCATTCTGAGCCGACGCCTTGCCCAAACACCCCCCCCCCCCCAATACAGGAAGGGCTTGCCAAGGGACGCAGTTGCCTCTCCGTGCCTCAGAACGCGGTGGTGCTGCTGGTGAGGCAGGGGCCGGCTGAATGGCTGCGGTGGTGGAAGGGTGCCGGGCTGTGTGTGCTGCGTGGGGCTGCCGTCCTCACTCTGCCACCAGGGTCCCCAGCATGGGGTCCCTCATTTGATCAGGGGCTGTGAAGCAACTTGGGTGCAGGGCACCTGAAGATCCCCTGGGGTACCCTTCATTAGCAGTGGTCGCTGACAAGCTCATCCTTTAGATGGCCTCAGTGCCTTGGCCAGGAGGAGTTTGGGGTCACAAAGGGGAGACGCTGGTGTCACCCCCAGCCTGGCATCAGGGCGTGTGCTGTAGTGGTGGGACACTGCTACCATCACCATGGTGTGCCATCACCATGATCGACGAGATCATCCCTGTCCCCATCCTGCTGTATCCATGGGACTCCTGGTACCCAGAGAGGCTGCCACGTCCCTGGAGACAGGCCACAGCTGGATGCCATTGGTATGGAGGTCACATGGCATGACGTGGAGGGGAGAGCTGTGGGGTGGTGTGGCCCAGCCAGTGATGGGACCATGTCCGCAGGGAGGGACTGGGCAGTGCCAGTCTCCCCTTGGTTCAGGGAAGGATGCACACTGTGTGTCCCCAAGGAGCCCTGGGGCCAGCTGGCTCTGAGCGCTCCCCCCCTCCTGATGGGTCTCAGGAGCTCAGCAGGGCTGGGGGTCCCACTGCTGGACCCCTACCTAGCTGGGGGTGGAGGTCTTAATGGGGCGATGTGGCTGAGTGGAGCTGGTGGCTCCTGTTGCGCTTGCCCCACAGCACTGCACTGGCACCCCAAAGGTGCCCCCAGCCAGTCATCACCACAAAGCCACCCCTCCAGAGGGCACAGGCACAGAAGGCACAGCATCCCTCACCTCCATGTGCTGCCAGGACACCACCAGGGACACTGCCCTGGTGCTAGCTCCATGTGTCTGGGACGCCTGTCCCAGCAGTGCCAGGCAGCAGTGGGACAATGGCGATGCCACCGGCAGCCCCGTTAATGAGCTCTCATTTGTTCCCCAGCCTACTCTGCACCAGGCACGCCCCCTGCGAACCGTTCCTTCGTGGGATTAGGACCAAGGGATCCTGGGAGTATCTATCAGGCACAGGTGAGAGCTGGGATGCTGCTGGGGGGACCCTCCTGCCTTCACCCTGGGCACTGCCGTCATAGCATCACCGTTGTGGGCATCGCTGTTGTGGGCACAGCCGTTGCGGGCGTCACCACCGTGGGTGTCTCCACTATGGCATTGCTGCAGTGGTGGGCATCGCTGCTGTGGGCATTGCTGCCATGGGCATCACCAGCATGGCATTGCCACTGTGGGCACTGCTGCTTTGGGCATTGCTGGCTTGACATCGCTGCTGTGGGTGTCCCCAGTATGGGTATTTCCATTATGGGCATTGTCACCATGGGTATCCCCACCATGGGTATTGCCACCATGGCATCCCCACCTTGGGACTGCCACCATGAGAATCCCCAGCTGGTGCCCAAGCCAAGGCCACAGGTGCTCCTGGTGACTTGTGGCCACCAAATGTCCCCCATGGCAGCAGGAGGTCCCTGCCATGCTCACAGCTAGCACCATGCACAGCATCCCTGCATGCGGGGCACTGGGGCCGTGTGCCCCTTCCTCAGGCAGACACAGACACCCTGACCTTCCCACTCCAGCCATGGTGGGATGTGGCACGCGCCTTTCCCAGGAATCTTCACTGGTGCTGGGTGTGTTGAACCAGCCGTGGGTGAGGCACCGTGGGCAGTGCCATGGGCCAGCGCTAGCACCTTGTGCCTCACTTGTGCTACAAGTTGCACAACCTCAGTGGTCTCCTCAGGGGCATTGTCGGGATGCAGTGGGATGGAGTACAGATGGCGCCGTGGCGGGAGTGAGAAGCTGGGGGGCTGAGCCGGTCCATGGGGTACCCAAGGGTGCTGTGCTGTGACACAATGCTCAGGGCCCATGAGCTAGGGCACCCCAGGCATGCTGTGCAGTTGCTGGTGGCAAACACTGGGGTCTGGCTCTGACCAGAGTGCCCTGCCTCAGTTTCTCCAAAGGACAGAGTGGGGTGGGCACCCTGAGGCTTTTGCGTCCCTAAAGAGGAGACACGGGGTGCTAGGGTCCCTGCACCCCAAATCCTGTGTGGGTCACTGTCCCTGTCACTGTGCATGTGTGTTTGGATGCACTCCAGGAGCTTCCCCAGGGCAGAAGGATGCTCTGCCTTGGGAAACTGAGGCACAAAATGAGGACAAGTGGGGACAAAATGAGTGTCCCATGCTCCCGGGCGTGGTGGCTGAGACAGGCTGCTCTCTGGTCATGTGTGGTGGGGCTGGGAAGGGTTAAGGGAAGCAACGGCTCCGAGCTGTCTCGTTGCCAACGGAAACCAGACATGAGGTAATCGTGAATGAACTTGAACTTGGGGCTGGAGATGGGGGGGAGAGACAACGGGAGGGTGGTAGGGGCCACCCCGCGGGGTCCCCAGTTCTGCCACCCCTCTGCTTGTCCCCAAGCAGGACGCTTTCCCTGCAGAGCATCGCCTTGGCCACTGAGGAGGATGGGGGGCACTGAGTGAACTCGGTGCAGGAGTGGGGCAGTGAGGGTAGCATGGGGACAGCGTGGGGACACAGGGTAACGCCAGGCTTTCTCCTCTCTCCCGGCAGTCCTGGTACCTGGGATAACCGCCGCCGTGCCGCCCCTTCGCCTCCCTTCTCTGCTTTAGGCACCCCCAGAGGAACATCCCTGAGCACCAGGCCCAGCCTTGTGGTGACGACGGAGAGCGTGGACTCACGATGACGACGACGACGACAACGACGACGACAAGCAAAACCCACACCCGAAGGAAAGAGCGAGGGAAAGGAAGAAGGAAAAGGGTCAAACTTTTTCAAAACAAAAAAACCCACACAAACAACACCCCCCTCCAACCCAGGAGGATCCCACCCCCCCCCTCCCCCCAGGAGAACAAAGAAACACACACACACGAAAGAGAAAAAAACACTATTATTTGCCCCCGTTGGACAGCGCTACGCTGAGACCTGACACAACTCGTGCCAGCAATGCTCCTGCAGCGCCTGACCCCCAGCGGCTGCCGACTCCCTCGGTCCTGCCTCCATGTGAGTAGAAAAGATCAAACCCCCTTTGGGCGTCCCCCCACCCGGCCACACACAGACTGTCAGGGGAGCCCGGGGTGTGACACGGTGACATGGTGCTGCAGTGGCCGGGGCTTGGCTTGTCATGACTTTCACAGGAGGAAGGGGGCTGGGGGTTCCCGTCCCCCCCTACCGTGTCCCCGTGTCCCCCACACGTGTCCCCACCCCGGGGGTTGGGCGGGGGGAGCTGTGATGAGGGGACACTCCGTGTGTCTGAGCTATGCATTCCTGTGGACAGGTACGGGGGGGGGGGGGGCGCGATTGTGTTGCACATTTGTAGGAAATGCACTTTGAAGAGGGATTGGTAAAAAAAAAAAAAAAAAAAGAAAGAAAAGAAAATATTACAAAAAAGGAGGAAAAGGAAGAGGAGGAGGAGGACGAAGAGGAGGAAGAAACAGAGCCCCCGGCCTGGCCTTTGGCTGCTTTGGGGTTTTTTGGGATTTTTTTCTTTTTTTAACGCCAAGGGCAGAGCCCCCCCGCACCCCCCAAAGCACCCCCCACCCCCCAAACCCCCCTGAACCCCAAAGCCCCCTCCGCACCCACCACCCTGCGCCAAGTGCCTGAACCGCTGCGGTGGAAGGGACACAGACCCGGAGAACCCCCTTAAGGATCCCCCCCCACTGAGGGGGAAGCGCTGGAGGAAGTCCCCATCCCGCGCAGGGGAGGAAGAAGATGAGGAAGACCCCCGGTGTTCCCCCGGAGCAGACTGGTGTTTCCCCCCGGCGCCGCAGGGGACAGCTCACGGGGGTGATGGAGAGAAGCCACTGTGGGATGTGCGGGATGGCAGCGAGGGCACCGCCAAACCCTCCCCCGCCTCCCGCGGGAAGGAAAAGGGCTGGATGGAGGAAATCCCTGGAGAGGAGAAGACATCCAACACGAGAAGAAAAAGAAAACCCGCAAGAGAACAAGAGAAAACAGCAAAAGAAGCACTTGGCGGCAACGGAGCCCTCTTTCGTTTGGGGTTATTTTTTATAGACCTGAGAAAAGCATTAAAAAAAAAAACCCAAGGGAAAAAAAAAAAAAACAGCGAAAAAGAGGAGAAAAAAAAAAAGAAAAAAAAAAACGGACAAAACCCCCTGTTTATAAGTGCATGGTGCTTTACCAGGACCTGGCGACCCGGCTCGGCCCCGCCGTGCCGGCGATGCTGTGCATGGCAGAGTGTAACCAGCTCGACCTTCCCCTCAGCAACAGAGAAAAAGAGGAAAAAAAAAAAAAAAAAACAAACAAAAAAAAATCTGTATAAAAGAAAAAAAAAAAAGGGGGCGAAAACCCGAAAAAAAAGCAAGAAAAAAAAAAAAAACCACAACAAATCCATGTTTTCCTAATTTGCACGAAGTTTTCTACCACAAGATGTGCCTTTGCCTTCGGAGCCTCAGTATTACCGGGCCCGGTGCCGGGGAGCGGGAGCCACTGCATGCCCGGGGCCCCCCCCCCCGCCTCCTGCATGGCTTCTTGGCCGGAAAAATCCCCTTTTTCTCTCTTTTACTATTATTATTATTATATTGTTATTATTTTTTTTAACCCATTTTCCTCCCCTTTGGAAACGTCTTCCAGTTGATGCACCCTCTGCGCCAACACACCAGAATATGCAATTGCCGCCCCCCCCCCCCCCCGCTTTGCCTCTTTTTGAGGGGGGTTCCTTCCCTTTTGGGGGGGGTCTTTTGGTTTTTGGCTTCCAGCAACCAAAGGCAGCAAGGTGGGAGGCAGCGCCCCCCTACCCCTCCCAGGCCTGGACCCTGCCAGTGCTCTGGGTCTGGACATGGCAAGGTGGATGAGGGTGCAGTTGGGGTCCCTCATGGCTGAGCCCTCGTGAGGTGGGGGGGCCAGCATCCTGACCTCCCCCTTTTGAACTGGTTTTTAATGGGGTGCAGGGCCAAGAGGGCTGAGCCCAGCAGCTCTTGTGACAGGAATGGAACCGTGTGAATGTAGCTGTGCCCCTCCCCTCCCCCCCAAATAAAGGGCTGGTGTCGGGGGAGGGTCACAGGTCATAGGCCCCCCTATCTATCTCCATTGGCCTCATCTTGGGGGGTCAGGAGGGAACGGGCCAAGAGGTCTCCTCTTGCCTGTGCAAAACCACAGAGCGGGGGCTTGACACCCCCAAAAAATCCAGATTTTGCCTTAAAACCCACCGTCCCGCCGGCCGGAGAGACACTCCCTTCCCCCAGCCCTGCTGAGGCTGAGGCCTGACGCGGGTTGTGACACCGATGGGCGGGCGGCACCGCGCGGCGGCGCTGCTTCGTGATGAAGAAACGTGAACATTTTGGGGCTTTTTTTTTACATTTTTGATAGTTTGGTGGTTTTTTTGTGTATGTGTGTGTCCAAAAGTATTAGTGGGGGACGAAAGGGGAAAATTAGGGGGGGTCTTCCCGCCACCGGTGTGGTTTGTTGGGGGTCCCACCAATGGAGACGTCCGTGGGAGACACTTTCTGATGCAAGGTGCAGTGTTGATGTCTGCAGGGACAATGTAACGCGGTGGGGGGGATCAGCGTCCAGCGGGGAGAGAGATGTTGAAATAATGGAATTTAGGGGAAAGTAAAAAAGAAAAACCAAACAAAAAAAAAAAGGGGGGGGGGAAGGAAAAAAGAAAAGAGACAAAAGGAGGGTTTTAAGGCTCGAAAAAGGATCAGAAAATACAAAAATTAGTGTTTTTTGCAGGGGTGACAGGAGGGAGGGGGAAACTCCCCCAGGGCAGCCCCCCCCGGCATGTGCGGGCCCTGGGGAGGAGGTGAGGAGCGCTGGCGCCCCTCGGGCCTGCCCCCCCCCCGGAAGCCCCCGGCTCTCCTCTTTTGCTGCCTTTGCCTGGGGCCAGCCCAGCGGCTGCGGCCCCCCAGAACCCTCCCTCGGCAAGAAAAGCACCTTAAACATGTTAAGGCAAAAAATCATCACCTTGACACACACCCCCCAGCGGGGGGGGATGGATGAGGCTTCCTATGGGGGGGTCCGGGAGCCCCCATCCCCCACGCCCCGGGGACTTTGCACTGCTCCCCCACCCCCGCAAAGGGAATATGCACCCCCCCCCAGAGCTCTCGGAGTGGGGGAGGCAGGAGGGGGGAGGCACCACTAATTTTTATTATTATTTCTATTTTAATTGTTTTCCCTTTTAGTTTTTAACCCCCTCCAAGCCCCCACCTCGCTGCGGGGGTGGGCGCAAAGCGAGGTGGGGGAGGATCCACATATGATCCCCCCATCACTGGGGCTGCTTATGGGAAGGGATCCCATAAGATGGGGGGATGAAGGGGAGGGGTCCGCTCGACAATCACCAGGCCCCCCCCGGGGGGCTTCGTGCACTACAGCCTCTCCTCGAGGGTTTTTTAGGCTCGTCGGCTTCAACGGTTAATTAATAGTCCTCGTGCCCTATAAATAACGCTGTACATAGGAGCTCCCCACCGCACACACACATATATATATATGGGGCTGCGGGACAGGGGGGCCCTGCGGGCTGCACGCACCTAAAGGTACTTTAAAGCGCAAAGAAATATATATATATAAATATCACTATATATATATATATATATATACATACCCCGCTATATATATATGGCGTGTCCGTCGTCGGTTTGTTTCTGGTTTGGGTTTGTTTTTCACGTATTCTTGAGTTTATAAGCGCTGCTGCTGCGGGTGTGGGGAGCACCCATGGATGCCACTTTGCAGCACCCGGGAATACCCCTCTGCAGCACCTATGGGTGTCTTCCCTACAGCACCCATGGATGCCCCCTTGCAACACCCACGGGTACCCCGTGCAGCAGCACCCGGGGATGCCCCCATGCAGCACCCTGGGGTAACCCCCCTGTGGCACCAGCAGTGCCAGCAGGCAGGCGGGAGCGGAGGTGGAGCCCGGGAGGGTGCGTGTGTGTGTAATGGGGGGAGGAACATCCCCCCCCCCCAAATAGCGGCAGAAGGAGGGACCCTCCCAAAAGGCGCCTTTCGGGGGGCAGCCGGGGCCCCCTCACAAACCAAAAACCTGCCGCAGTGCCTCCGCGCTACCGGCTGCTCCACCGCCTTTTGGGGGGATCCTACCCTCCGCACCCCCTCCGTTCCTCCCCTGCACCCCAACCTCCCCACCCCCCGGTCTCCCCCACTTTGTACCCCTCGAGCAGCCGGATTCTCGCTTCTTGCTTCACCGCAGCCGTTACTGACCCCCCGGGACCCCTCGGACCCCCCCCCGTTTCATCACGATACTCGGTTCTCCCGCCGCGCAGCCGCTGCCGATCCCCGCCGCGGGGCGGGGGGGGAGGGGGGGGGCGGTTGGGGGTTCTGTTTGTTTTGTTTCTTTTTTTTTCTTTTTTTTTCTTTTTTTTTGTTGGGTTTTGTTTTTTTTCGGTTGTTTCCCACCCTCCCCCTATGCAAATAAAAAAAAAAGAGACAGAAAAGAAGAAAACAAAACAAAACAAAACAAAAACTGACACGGGGAAGAACAAAACAAAACAAAACAAAAAAAAAAGGAAAAAATAAAAATCATTAAAAAAATACAAAAGCCAGAAAATGTACAAACATTAAACGAGCTCTGCTTCAACTCCCGCCCGCCTCCGGCCTTCCTTTGCCACCGGCACCAAGGCACCGCTGCGGTGCGCTGGGGTGTACTGGGCTGTGCTGGGATGTATTGGGATGTACTGGGGAGCTCTGGGATGTACTGGGGTGGATTGGGGTGCACTGGGCTGTACTGGGATGCACTGAGCTGTGCTGGGCTCTGTTGGGATGTACTGGGGTGCACTGAGCTGTACTGGAGTGGATTGGGGTGCACTGGGAGCACTGGAGTTCACTGGAGCAGAGTCATGGCGGGCAATGGGTGCCCATCACCCCCTCCCGCTCAGTCTATAGGGGACACAGGGGGGTGCAGCTGCGGGGTCCCACTGCCACCGCCTTGCTCAAATGACGTCATCGCCTCACCGGTGTGACGTCGTTGCCCTCACCCGTAGGACGGCGTTGGCCCAAATTGGGGGTCCCCACTGGCCCCGCCCCACCCAGGGGGTCCCCGGTGTCCCTGCGACACCCCCACAGGCCCCGTCCCGGCGCAGTGACACCAGACGGTTGACATTGGGGACTTTTACTAGGGTTCATCTCCCCCCCGCTACGGGGGGACCCGCCAGATGCAGGGATGGAGGGTGCGGGGGGTCCCTGCGCTGCCTTCCCGGATCCACTCCTGCGGGGGATCCACGCCGGATTGCGGCTGCAGCCGGAGCCGCCCCACGACACCTCCCGTTCCGCGGCCGCAGCCGCAAAACCCGGCGCGGATTCGCGCCCGCAGACTGGGGTGGGGGCGCGATGGCCGGGGGGGGGGTCCCGGCCCCGGCCCCGGCCCCGGCCCCGGCCCCGGCTCACAGCGGCGTAGCTTTCTTATGCCCTTCGCCGTCGCTCTCCTCGCCGCTGCCCTTCTCAGCCGCCAGGTTGACGCAGCCGGTGCGCTCCAGCCTGCCGGGAGGGACGGTAAACGGTGCACGAGGCCGCCACCGTGTTCTCTGGCCGTGCTCAGGGCACGCCGGGCATGTGGCCGTGTCAGCGAGGCCCCCAGCGAAAGTCCCGTGGCAGCCCCGCAGAGCCCGGCCCGTGGTACCTGCTGGTCCGCGGGGTGTCCTGAAGGCCGCCCTGCTTCCTGAGAGGAGATAGAGGAGTGAGCGGAGCTCCGGGACGCCCTGTCCCTTCCCTGCAGCTCCCGCGCTCGGCCTCGGGCATGGCCGCCCCCCCGTCCCGGCCCAACACCCCCAACCTGCGCATCCGGAGCTTCCAGAGCCGGTTGACGAGGAGGAGGATGAAGACGATGAAGAGGAAGACAACGACGGCTGTGAGGCCGACGAGCCAGGGCTGCAGCTCCTTGGGGCCAGTGCCTGCACAGCCAGGGATGGGGACAGCTTCAGAGGAGCCCCATCCTGAAGGGGATGGACTCCGCATCCCACAGCACAGGGTCCCAGACATTCACCACCCACTCCCCACCATCTGTCCCGTGCCACCCTCCACAGCCAACCTGTCCCCAGGAGAGCACAGGGACAGCAGGGAGCACAGGGGGCAGCAGGTGGGTGCCCTCACATCTCTCTGCTCTGCCCCCAAAGTGGTCACTGCCAGGGCACTGGGACAGACTGGTCCTGCTGGAGATGGGCAGCATGGGGGCACCTACCGTCCTGTCCCCAGGCAGTGGTGGCGAGCATGAGCAGGACCAGGAGCGAGAGGGGCTGCCAGGCCCTCAGCATCTTTGGTGGGAGGTCAGCAAAGGACTGCAGCACTCTGGATCCTGCACCCCAACGTGGGTCCTGTCCCAAAGCCAGTGACGGGCAAGTGTGGGTGCTGCTCTGTGCACCCGGGGCCAAGGAGCAGCTTTTATTGCACTTGAGAGGACAAGTGCCACCAACACCACAGCAACGTGCTCCTTGGGAGGTGGCACCGGCACTGGTTCAGACACGGGTCTGTGGGTGCTGGGGTCCAGTACGGGTGGATAGAGATAGGGATGGATGGAAGGAAGGAAGGCCCAGTGCCCCATCCAGTCTATCACCTCTGCCCATGGGGTGCTACACACCCTGTCCCAGCTGGCAGTGCTGGGGCAGATCCAGGCCACTGCTCCATCCCCACAGACACAGCCCCCAACCTGCCATGCTGTGGGGACAGAGCAGAACAGGGGGACACGCACGGGTAGTGCCAGTCCAGCCGCAGCTGCCCTCAGGCCTATCTATGCCCCAGATGCATTGGCTAGTGCTGGAAGGACTCAGTCATGTCCCTGGGGAGCGCCCAGTACTGTGGGGAGCTAAACATTAACGGTGTTATCAGGAGACCTTGGCAGGGTGCAGCCCCAACCCACCAGGACATGGAAACATGGAGGCATGGGATGCCCGGGAGCACCTCGGGGATGGACTGAGGGTACCCTGCCCATGGCAACCCCTGCAGGGACCTGGGGAGAGGGCCCCTGCTGAAGGGGGGGGGTGTGAGGTAGGGGGGTGGAGCCCCAGCCTGGGTCTAAGGGGGGGGGGGGGGCATCTGGACAAGGCAGCCCATCTCCAGTGCCCCCACCTGCAGCTTTGCACCCCCAAGACCAGCTTTGGGTGTCACCTGTGGGTGCCCCTGAGCTCTGCCCCATGAGGAAAGGGCATAGCCTGGCAGGGTCAGGGCACCAGGGTGCCAGCGGGAACAAACCCAGCCTCAGTGTCTGTCTGTCCCTCTGCACGTACAGTCACGCTGACATCGGCCTCCCTGCGAGTGCACATCCCCACGTGTCCATGATCATGTGTGTGTACCCATGCCCCTGCGCCCATGCCAGGGTTTTGCATCCCCTTCACACCCCCACACGTGTGTAACACACGCGCCTCTCCCCACGTGCCTGTGCCCAGCACAGGGAATGTCCCTGCTGTCCCCAGGTCAGGGTGTCCCAGGACTGCCCCCTCCCCATGCGCACAACAAAGGGGCAAGCGAGCAGCGACAGGGCAGGAGCCTTTATTGGGGGCAGCGATGGCAGCCCTGAGATAGTGCTGTAGGGCTGCAGGAGGACCTGGCTGCAGGGAGGGCTCCGGGGTGCTGGTGGTGGCAGGAATGGGGCATCCCCCAGCTCTAGAACAGCCTCTTCTTGTGGGAGTCGGCAAAGGAGATGGAGCTGCGCGGGGTGGATGGGAGCAGTCGCAGCACGATGTCCGTGCCCGGCACCACTCCTGCGCCTTCACCCTCCAGCTCCCTCTCTCCCAGGGTCCCATCCTCCTCCAGCCACACCACCTCCGGCACCGTCCCCTTGGCCATCACCACCTTCTCCTCCTCCGCTTTGGGCCCGAACGCCCAATCTGGGGGGGCAGAAATGGAGCTGTCAGCAGCACAGCCCCATAGCAAAGGCTCTGGGTGACCCACCTCATGCAGCCCCTCATCCGCCCTCGCTGCAGGTAGCACTCACCAGCAAAATCATGCACCAGGTCCTTGATGAGGTGGCCGACAATGGCGTAGGCCACCAGCAGCACCAGGGTGGACGCCATCATCAGGTAGAGCACATAGCGGGGCAGGCGGATGCTGTCCAGTGCAGGGGGTTTGTACTCCACATAGAGCACCCCGTCCTCCTCGGGGGGAGACTGCAGCAAGTTCCGCGGCCCCCAGGCCTCCCTGGGGCTGGGGAGTGGGGTTCCCCCCGGCAGGGCCATCAGCAGCTCCCCCCAGTCACCAAGGGACAGAGCATCCATGGGAAGGAGCTTAGCGCCCGCTAATCCAGGCACAGCACTGGCGGGCTCCACCTGAGGGGGGCTGGGGAGCTGTGACATGGCCCAGGGTATCCAGAATATGCCCCCCTGGCAGCTCCACAGGTCCCTCCATCTCCCCAGAAGTGGGGAATCCCCCACAGCTGGAGAACCCCCAAAAGCAGGGATGGCAGGGACAACAGACACAGCCCAAAGCCTCTCCCAGTCCCCTGGGCTTGGTTAGGTCCCACGGGCAGATTGTGCAAGATGCTGGGAGCAGGCACAGGATGCGACAACCTCTATGCCAGGCGGAGATGGGCAGGGTGATGGGCACCACATCCCGACACCAAGGGGGCCCATGGGGACCCTTTGCTCTGCTCTTGCCTTCACAGGGCTTTATGTCAGCCCCGCACGTGGCAGCAGCACCCAGCACTGGCCAGGGGGGGTGAAGGTGTCCATGAGGTTCAGCTCCAAGTCCAGGCTCAATACCCAGGTCCTGCTCTGCCCTGGCACACTGGGGTGCACTGGGCTGTACTGGGATGGGCTGCTGAACTGTAGCCTGGCTCTGCTGCACCCAGCTCACCCCTGGCCAGATCCTGGCTGCAAAAATGCCAGGTTTGTTCCAGCTTGGGTTTAAAAGGCCCTTGTGGGGAGCAGAGGCAAATGGCAGTGCAGATTTAGAAACAACCCTGCGTGGCCCAAGTGAACCTGGACAGGGAATGGTGGAGAGCAAAGGGTGGGAGCTGCTGACTCCAAAACAGTATAATAATGTCACGTTTTTGTAGTGCTGAGAAACAGAGAGGTTTGGTGGGCTTCACGCTCCATGACACACACAGGTGACCCCATCCACAGCACTGGGACACGCAGGTCTGACTTGCAATGAGCACACGGGTTACCTACAGAAGTTGTAGATGATGCCCCATCCCTGGCAGTGTTCAAGGGATGGGGCTTGGAGCAACCTGCTCTAATGGAAGGTGTCCCTGTCTGTGGCAGGGGGCTGGAACCGGAGGAGCTTCCCACTCCAGGGCACAGGCTATAGCACTGCGCTGGATTCCTGCTGGAGCTCCTGCTGCCAGCACTTAGCTGCCTGTCAGCCAAGCCCTGTACCCGCAGCAGGTGCCTGGGGGTGCTGAGTGACAGCAGCAAACCCTAACCTCAGCCCCCTCCAGGTCTGGTTCAATGTGGGGGAAGTCCAGGCAGGCTCTGCCTCACCCTGTAGCCCCGATGGCAGTGGCGCTCCCTGCAGAGAGCAAAGCGCAGCCAAGGCTTCCAAACTGCCATGAAACAACGCCCATCCCAGGGCAAAGGCTGTGGCAAGCACAGCCCTGGCCTGCCCTGACAGGTCAGGCCAAACACACACAGCTCCTCCACTGCAGAGGCAAGGAGGGATGCGGCTCAGCACGAGCACCAGTGGTGATTTTGAGGCATCACATCCCTACAGCCTCCAGAGTGAGTGCCCAAAGCCAGCCCCGGCCTTCCAGCAAAGCTCCCCAGAGAAAGCAGAGCTTTTCCACATGGAGCCACGATGGCAGCACAAGCCCAAAGCAGCTCCAAGGTCCCATAAGGCCACAACAGGCTCTGATGTGCTGAACAGAGCTCACGTGGTCCCAGCTCTGAGCCAGGCTGCAGGTAAGCAGGGAAAAAAAGGCAGATCCAGGAAACTGAAGGTGGTGGGAGAAGGGCAAGTACCAGCTCAGCCTGGATTTGGAGGGAGAATGCAGCTGTAATTGTGCCAGAGAGTGAATCCAGTTCATCCTCCACCTCTGCCGCAGCAAGGCATGGATCCACATCTGTGGAAAGGGCTGTGACAGTGCTGCTGGGGTGGGGAGAAAGCAGCATCCCCATCCTGCACCTTCCAGAGCTGGGGCTCAGGCTGAGGCCTGCAGCCTGCAAAGCCCATCAGCATACTGGAACTGGTCCCCACTCTGGTACTCGAACATGTCCAGGGCCACCTCGCAGCTCTCGCGCACCACGCGCTCTGCGTCGCAGGCGAAGGTGCGCAGGGTCTGCAGGCAGGAGGGGTGGGCTATAGAGCCCAGCGCTTCGGCGCACTCATGGCGCACCATGGGGCTCTCGGTGAGGCTGCACAGCGCAGCCGTCAGCTGTGGGACACAGGCCTCGTCCTGCATTTGGCCCAGCACATAACCAATCTCGTGGCGGAACAGGGCACTACCACAGCGCAGTCCTGTGGGGAGAGCATAGAGTGAGCTGCCACGGCCCCGAAGGGCACGGTGTGTGTGGTCAGAGCCCCACACCCAACCCCAAAGCCATGGGGAGCACACCTGGTGGGTTAGAGCTGGCAGTCGCTGCCACAGACCACAGGGGAAGGGACAAAATACCTATGGGAAGGGGTATCCCACCTGCTCCGAGCCTGCATGGCCACAGCAGCTCTGGCACAGAAAGACTCTCTTGTGATGGAGCTGCTGTCACCTCTGCCTGCCCTGGGGAGACTGCACTGCCCATGGACCCTGCTCCACCAGCAAAAGGTGCCTGGGGGTACTGGCATCTCAAGTCCTGCCATGCTGTGGGGCTGAAGAGCTGCAGCAGGAACTACCTATTTGTCACAGACTGCTGGAGAGCCTCAAATGCTTCCCTCATGCTGGGTTGTGCACCCAGACAGTTCCTGGGCTGTGGTTCACCCTTTCCCCACCCAGGGGACATTTACTCCCCTCTCTAAAGCTATTCCCAAACCCCAAGAGGAGGTTGGCAGCTTCCAGCTTGAGAGCAGGGCCCAGGTCATACCAAGAAACATCAGGTAAGACTGGTTGGTCCCTGGCCAATATTACAGCCTGTGCTCTCTCTCACTCGGACCCACGGAGCAAGGGAGGACATTACAGGGGCTGTGAAACACAAGAGAGCACCAAGTGCTTTGCAATGTGGCTCCTGCAGCAAGCAGCAGGCAGCAGCTCTGGAACCACACAGGTGAAGAGCCCAAAAGGAGCCTCAAAGCTCTGGATTTGGGAAAGGCTAATCCTGGATTAACCTATAGAGTGTTACAGCACAGAGCCTGCCCTCACCATCCGCCAGTGCCAGCACAGCAGCACGTCCCCCCACGTTCCGCAGGGCAAACATGGCTCTGTAGCGGTCGAACAGTGGCTGGGACTCGTCCAGGAGGGTCTCACGGAGTTTGGTGACATCCGTCTCCTCCGCAGGGGGCGCAGGATCCACAGAGAGGTAGGGGCTGCTGCCTAGATTCTGCTTGTTCTCCTGCAGCCACTCCAGTCTCCTCACTGCCAACTGACATGTCTCAGCCACCTGCAGGGATGAGGACAGAGCCCTTGTGGGATGGATGGGAATGGGCTTCACTAAGACAGCAAGGAGTCAGCATGCAGGAGGAAGTTTTTCATAGAATCATGAAATCCCAGCCTGGTTTGGGTTGAAGAGAGCTTAAAGCTCCTCCAGCTCCACCCCCCTGCCACAGGCAGGGACACCTTCCACTGGAGCAGGTTGTTCCCTGTGTACCCATCACCAGGGAAATGAAACCCCCTCCAGCCCCCCACCCAAGAGCCTCACCTCAACCACAGGGTCCTCTGAATAGTGTTTCAGGATATCCAGCACATCAGGATTCCCAATAGCACCCAGGGCTTCACCTGAAGGAATGATGTGTCAGTGCACTAGCAGGGTATCTTCTCTGCTCTCCAGCAAAGCCTCGCCCTGCTCTGAAGTGAGGACATGGCCCTGACTGACCGGTGCTAAAAGACACAGCCAGAGAAATCACCACAGCAGGAACCACCACAGCAGGAACCTGGCCAGTGGGAATGGGGAGGCTCACCAACCAGTCCAGCCAGTGCCATGTGGTGAAGTGGCTGCATTCCTCAGGATCCTCCCAGCCCTTACACCCAAGCTTGATGAGGCCATCATAGAATGGTTGGAGTTGGAAGGGACCTTAAAGAACACCTTCTCCTAGAGCACCTTGCTCCAAGCCCGTTTCCAACCTGGCCTTGAGCACTGCCAGGGATGGGGCAGCCACAGCTTCTCTGGGCAGCCTGTGCCAGCGCCTCAGCACCCTCCCAGGGAAGAGCTTCTGCCTGAGAGCTCATCTCCGTCTCCCCTCTGGCAGGTTAAAGCCATTCCCCTTGGCCTGTCCCTACAGGCCCTTGTCCAAAGCCCCTCTCCAGGTTTCCTGCAGCCCCTTCAGGCACTGGAGCTGCTCTCAGGTCTCCCCTTCAGGAGCCTTCTCTTCTCCAGGCTGACCCAGCCCAGCTCTCTCAGCCTGGCTCCAGAGCAGAGCTGCTCCAGCCCCCGCAGCAGCTCCATGGCCTCCTCTGGAGTAACCCAAGCAGCTCCACATCAGGAGCTGTTTGGTGCCGACAGCAGCACCCAAAAGTCCCACTTACGAGCTACCCCCTCCCTGCACCCGCAGCCATCGTACCGGCCTCGTGCCTGACCATGGGCTCCTGGCTGGTGTCCTGCAGCACACGGACGAGCACTGGGATGGCTGCTTCGTCCTGCATCTGCCCCAGGCAATAGGCCAGCTCGTGCTTCAGTAGCGCAGAGTCGTCCCCGAAGGCGCTGCCGATCCAGGCCACGGCCGTGGGGCCGCCCAAGTTGCGCAAGGTGAAGAGGGCCCGGAACCGGGAGGGCAGCGGCTGGGCCGTGTCCACCAGGGCCCGGCCCACGGCGTTCACTTCCGCCTCCATCACCATCACACCGGAGGGGAGCGGGGCCTGTGGCACGCGGGGCTCCGGTCACGGTCCTGCACACGGGAAGTGAGGGAGGCCTTAGGCCGCCGGCGGGTCAGCTGGGGGAGGGGAGACCCCGCGCCTGTACCGGCGGGACCCGGTTCCACCGGACGCCCCGCAGAGCGGGGATGGGACCGGACGAGCCTGGGAAGGGGGGGGGGTCACACGAAACCGGTCCCGCACTCACCGAGGTCCGCCATGCTGCTCAGCCACGTGACTGCGCCACAGCTCCTACCTCCGCACTTCCGGGACCGCCCATGGGGCCCTCCCTCCCCCCCGAGTGGTTCTGGCCGCAGAGCAGTGGGGCTGGCGCATGCGCGGTGGCAGCGAGCGCAGGCAGCGGGGTCCCCGTGCCCGCCTGCGGCTGCGCCCAGCCCCACCGCGGCGGAGCTGCCGGGAGCCGCGGAGGGCTTCGGCCGCAGCCCGGGCGTGAGCGGGGCCCCGGGACCATGAGCTTGAGGCGAACGGCTCCGGGGAGGGACTCGGGCTGCGGGAGAAGGGATCGTTCCAGTCTCCATCTAAACCTCCCCTAGTGTAGCTTGAAGCCTTGTTCCTTGGAGCAGAGCCCAGCCCCTCCTGGCTCCACCCTCCTGTCAGGCACTTGCAGGGAGCAGTAAGGTACCCCCGAGCCTTCTCTCCAGACTGAACCCCCCAGGTCCCTCAGCTGTTTCCTATCACACTTGTGCTCCAGGCCCTGCAGCAACCCCGTTGCCTTTCTCTGGCCCCGCTCCAGCACCTCAATGTCTCTGTTGTAGTGAGGAGCCCAGAACTGAACACAGGATTCGAGGCACGGCCTCACCAATGCCCAGTGCAGGGGCACAACCACTGCCCTGTCCCTGCTGCCACACTGGTGCTCATACAGGCCAGGATGCTGGTATCTTTTTGGCTGCCTGGGCACAAGCTGCTCAAGTTCAGCTCCATCACTTGGCACCTCCAGATCCTTCTCCGTGAGCAGTTTCCAGCTGCTTTTCCCCAAGCCTGGAGTGTTTTCAAGGGCTCCTCCTGGTTTCAGCCTGACAGAACGGCCTTTGGACAGAGCCATGCTCCCCAGAAAACCCAGGCAGCACCCACCCACCCAGCCCCGCTCCCCACCTTTTCCTCTCACCACACACCGCCAGACTGCTCTATGCCTGGAAGAGAGTAAAGGGCACAAAATACATTCCATTGCCTGAAACAAGTGGCAAAAACAGGATGAGGACAATGCAGCCACCCCCTTTCCCCATCCTGGGAATGGCCAATGCAGTCAGCAGCCCTTACTGGACATGGGAGGACACAGTCCTTTGCCGAGCAGCATGGTACCACTTGACCAATGTCTGCTGGAGGAAGTCCACAAGCAGGGATGTGCAGGGCTGCTCCTTCCCACCCCAGTCCCATCATCCCTCCCCAGATCTTCCCTCCCCGCAGCTCTCGAAGTACTGGCACATGAGCTCCCGCACTTGCTCAGCTCGTCCATCCTCCATGGCAGTGGGTGCAGGCTGGCAGGGCTTGGGCAGCTCAGTGGGCTCAGTGCCCTCCAGCCACTCCTGGTTGAAGGGGTTGTCGTGGGCTTCGCAAACGTTGTGCAGGATGCAGCAGGCAAGGACGAGGGTGGGCAGCAGCTCCAGGCTGCAGTCATCACACTTGAGGAGGATCTGCCAGCGTGCCTTCAGGCGCAGGAATGCATTCTCAATCACGCTGTGCGCCCGCTTCAGGCGGTAGTTGAACTGTAGCTGCCGCTGAGTGAGGGTCTCATCCTCCTGGTAGGGCTTGAGAATCCAGTCTTGCAAGGGATAGGTGGCATCACCCAGCAGCACGTACTTCTGTGCCTTCCCCATGAAGTGCTTGGGAGGGTTGGGGCACAGCCGGCCCTCCTTGGCCAGCACCCACAGGCTGGAGCTCTCCAGTACCGCGCTGTTCTCCATGCTGCCAGGGAAAGCAGTGGAGACATCCCAAAACTGGCCCAGCCCATCCACAGTGGCCTGTGTAAGGATGGAATGCCAGCCCTGGCCATTGCAGTAGTCAGCACTGAGGCGCAGGGGAGGGTGGATGGGGATGTGAAGGCTGTCCAGGGCACCAATGCAGTGCGGAAAGCCCCAGCGGGTACGGAAGATGCGCACCATGTTCTCCAGCTCCTTCTCATTGGGGAGCCGGAGGTAGAGGGGCTTCAGCAGCAAGACAACAGCATAGCTCACCTCCCGCACACACATCTGCACTGTGGAGGGCCCCACACCAAAGAGAGGGCTCAGAGTTTGGTACTCCACATTGGTGGCCAAGTGCCACAGGGCCACAGCCACCCTCTTCTCCAGGGGCAGGGTGGGGTGGAAGTGGGCGCTGTGCGGAGCCAGCCCAGGACGCAGCTGGTTGCAGATGTAGAAGAAGGTCTCCTTGGACATCCGGAACTTCTCCAGCCAGTCCCGGGGACTAAACTCCTTCAGCACCACCCGCTCCCACCAGTCTGCCCCCGTGACACCGGGCCAAGCACGGGGGTAGAAGTAGCAGCTGGTTCTCCTCCGGCGAGCAATCAGGAGCTGCAGTGCAGAGGGGAGACAAGAGGGGAATGAGGCGGTGCTTCAGAGACTCATAAAACAGTTTGGGTTGGAAGGCACCTTAAAGCTCATCCGGTTACAACCCCCTCATGTCCTCATCGCCATACACCACATTACCTATCATTTCCAACCTCTGTGTCCCCACGTGTCCTTCGTGTGCCACATCCTTTGCTTCCCTGTTGCAATTCTCACGTCCCTCACCCTTTGTGTCCTAGTCACCTCTATGTCCCACATCCTCCCCATCCCACCCCCTTGCCCTGCGCTCCCCCCACCTCCATGTTCTGTGTGCCCCCCCCCCCCCCGCATCCTCCTTGTCCCTAGGCTTCCCCCCCCGTGTCTCTGCCCCACTCTTCCCCTGCTCCCGGGCCCCGCGGGCCGTGTCCCCGTGTCCTCCCCCCGCGCCGGTCGCGCCCTCCGCTGTCACCGTCATGAGCCGCTTCTGCCGCTGGCTGTAGTAGTGCCGGAGCCAGGCCCGCCGCTGCGGCCCGTCCCAGGCGCCGGCGCCGGTGCCGGGCATGGCGCGCCGCCCGCCCGTCCGCCGCCGCGCCAGCGCGCACAGCAGCACCACGAGCCGCTCCCGCATGGTCAAACCGGGACCAGGGGCCGTGCGAGAGGCGACCGGCGGCGGGGTCACGGCGGCACCGGGGACGGGATGGGCGCAGTGCGGCCGGCTCTCTCCCACGCCGGGCCCTGGCTCCGCCGCCCGGACACGCCGCCCATAGCGCCACTTCCTGTATTGATTCGAAAGGAGGCGACGGGGGCGCTCCCGTCGTGCCCCGCGCGCGGGGGGCGGGGTCAGCGCTGTGGGGTTGGCCGCCATATTGCAGAGGGCTCGGGCTGGCAGAGCCTGCCGGGAGGAGGCGGAGCGGGGCCGGGCCGGGCGGGCAGGGCCCACAGGTAGGTGGGGGGGGCCGGCAGGTTCGGCGGGCGGTGGGGCTGCAGCCTGGGCTGGTGTCACGGCGGCGCGGGGTGCGGCCCGTCCCCATCCGTGGGCCGCCGGGCTTGAGGACGGACCGGGCGGGCCCGGTGCGCGGCTGGCGCGGCGGGAGCGGAGCGCGGCCCGGGTGTCATTCTTCCGGGGCAGTGCCGGTGGGCGGGCGGTTGGCGGGTGGTGCCGGCGCCCCAACGGCTCCTTCCTCGCTTGTGCCCGCGATGCCCGGGCAGGACGGGGCCGGCGCTGCCTCCGGCTCGAGCCGATGCTGCGTGAGGGCTCTGCTGCAGCGCCTGGAGGCTGCGGGCCTTCGTGCACCGGGCCCATCTGCTAACAGTGGTGCGCTGGAGCCAGGGGCAGCGGGGGCCAGTGTCCAGGCCCGGTGGTTCAGACTTCTGGCTGTAGAGCCTTTACCCGGCCCTGCTCCAGGTGAGCTGACACCGGAGCTGGCTTCGCTACTGTGGCTTCACCCTTTCTTGGCTTCTTGACCAAAGTGACACCATGAGCAGTGGTTGAGTGTGTCTGGTGTGGGCTCTAGTAGAAGAGCACCCAAACAGTGACAGAAACTTGGGTCAACAGTGGATTGTTCGTGCCCAGAACAAGTTCATGATGTGCCGTTGTCCACCCTATGGCTTCTGAGGTGTCTGAGGGAGAATGTCACCACATCCTCCATTAGGGTCTTGTTAATGTGGTGGGGATGTCACATGTTCAGCAGGTTACAGGTTTGAGGTCTTGAAAGTCCAACCTGAACATCGTCTGGGGTGCTGGAGGGGAAGAAGAGTTGTTAAAGCTCATGAGGACTTTTGAGCCATGATGCCTGCAGAATGTTTTGTTCCTGAGGTTCTTCACAGTGCAACCCCTTTGCTGGCAACAGCATCAGATACTAAAGCCTGATTTACTTTATTATTGACTCAGAAGCAGAGTTTTCTGGGACTGTTGACTGAAGCCCCAGTTGAAGCTGTTCTGTTGTCTGAATCCTCTTTCTGTTGTTGGCCATTGCAGCCCCAGCAGGTTAGATGTTATGAGGAAGCAGACTTTGAAATAGCTCCACGGCCAAGGCTTCTTGGCAGTTCTTAATCTTGGCTTTTAGTATATAAACTGCTAAAACCCCACCAAGCAAAAGAGCCTGAAGGTCCTACAAAACGTTTCAAAACACATACAGTGAGTGACCTTTCTTGTGATCCCTTCTGATCCTAAGAAAGTCCTCTGAGTCTGGAATGCGTAACATGGAAAAACTACACCTGTATAAAGGCTGAAATCCAGGCACTTCATCCATCCCCACTCCTTTATTATCAGCTCTTGGTGTGCAGGGAAGTGGTAGAGTCTCCATCACAGGGGGTATTTAAAGGAAGCGGTGCTCAGAGACATTGGTTACTGGTGAACACAACAGTGTTGGGTTAATGGTAGAGCTCAATGATCTTAAAGGTCTTTTCCAGCCTAAATGATTCTGTGCAAAAGAAGTAAATATCTTGTAGGTAACAGCCAAAAGGAATGCTGTTGTATGCTGGTTGGTGAGCAGCTGACATCAGAACCTGCGTTTCTCCTGTCTATCCATCAGCTTGTCCAAAATGTGTGTTTATGTGGCAAAAGCTGCCATCAGGTGACAATGGAAGCCAAGGTGCAGTGGCTGCAGTTTAGCCTCTCTTGACTGTGCAGTGGCTGCACGTGGCTCAGCTCTTGTCTTCGGGGGCCATTTGGTGGTTAGGTGAAGTCAAAGCAGAACACGAGGTCGATGCCTCTCCTCTCTTTGTCAAGTAGGAGCTCAAGGGAATAGTACCCAGCTCCTTCCCCAGTGTGTGTCCTAACCTCTGGCACCTGCAGAAAGGGATAGTGTTGAGCACAGCGGGAACCCGTTCCTGACATCCATAGGAGCAGCAAAACTTGTTCAGCACTTGATGTTTCTTAAACATGAGCTGCCAGAGCTGAACCTGATCCTGCACTCAGCCTTCAGAGCTGTGCTTGAGCCTCTGGAACAGCCAGAGAGAAAAGAGGAGGTGTTCAAACACTGTTTAACATAGGTACCTGCTAATGATTGCATCTCTCAAACTGGAGTTGTATTTCCGATGTCTCTTATTTGGTTTTCTTTGATAATAGATGAACCTCCTGGGAGATGTTCTGTTAATCAAATGCAGAGGTTGCCTTTTGTCCCAGAGGCAAGAGGTGACCCCACGGTGAGTGTGTATTGTGTGTTCATGCTCCTGTTTCTCTTGCCCTGCTGAAGACTTTGTACTTCATTCTGGGTTTCCTGGGAACAGGTGTGTCCCTCTTGTTTGTGGAGAAGTGAAAGAGGAAATAATCCCTCCCTGCAGGCCATGAAAAGGGTGATGATCATAATGGTGACAACCTGAGAAATCCTCTGCTGGGTACACTGTTGTCATGTCTGCTTAGATAAACTGTGTGCTTCTGACAGGCTGCTCTCCGCTGCAGCGAGGTGTGTGGTGAATGAAAATGTGCTCTAGGAAGTAACAAACCTCCAGTTCTCCAAACTTCTTCTCCTAACTTACTAAAAGCTGGCTGGAGCAAATGTGGAACCCTCTCATCTGGGGTCTGGCTGCTGCATGGGGTTGATGGTCATGCTTGTATTTGAGCCTTGACTTGAGCAGTTGAAAATGTGCTTGTCCTTTGAGTACAGCCCAGCAGGCGTGACTCTGGCTTCCCTTCTTTTCCAGTTATGGGGAAAAGAGGGGGAGGGTTAGGGAAAACATCTGCGCTGAAAGCAGTGGCTGTACCTGAATATTGCCAATCTAAGAGGCAGCAGTAGCAGTGTTCTTGGTAGGCTTCCTGCAGTGTTTCCTTTGGGCAAGGGTTTGCATCTGAGAGCAACTGTTTTATGTTTGGAAACCCTCTGGTCTTGTCCTGGTGTGCTGGAAGTTTGAATATTGGAGGGAGGGGCATTATTTACTGAAGGCTTCTCCCTAGACAGAGATTTTCCTATTTCCTGAAGCTCTCACAACCCTGAGTGTTGGGTGTGAAAGTTCACACCACGTGCAGAGCTGTCTGTCATCCTTGGCTCACACAGTTCCCTGCAGCACTCCATGACCTGAGTGTCCTAAATTAGTGCTGTTGCTGTGTGGTTGCTGGTCAGCATTCCTTTGTCACCTCTCTAGGGCTGTAGGTTGCTTTGGAAAGGTATAAATGAAGCTCCTTAAGGGGAAACCTTAGAGCAGCTCCCAGTGCCTAAAGGGGCTGCAAGAAACCTGGAGAAGGGCTCTGGACAAGGGTCTGTAGGGACAGGACAAGGGGAATGGGTTTAACCTGCCTGAGGGGAGATTGAGATGAGCTCTTAAGCAGAAGCTCTTCCCTGTGAGGGTGCTGAGGCACTGGCACAGGGTGCCCAGAGAAGCTGTGGCTGCCCCATCCCTGGCAGTGCTCAAGGCCAGGTTGGACACAGGCTTGGAGCAAGCTGCTCTAGTGGAAGGTGTCCCTGCCCGTGGCAGGGGGTGAGACTGGGTGAGCTTTAAGGTCCCTTCCAACCCAAAGCTGTCTGGGATTCTGTAATTTGATGATTCACGGTGTTAAGTCACAAAAGAAAGAGGAGGGGATGATGACCCATGGCATTTTTTGTGATTTGAGAGGCCCTGTTAGCCTTTAATGCAGATTTCATAGATCAAGGGTAGGTCAGGTTGGTGATGAGTGAATTACAAAAGGAGGGGGAGTGCTTGACATGCGATGCATTCATTTTTTTTTAACCTCCTTTGTTAATAGCATCACAGACTTCTCTAATTTCTCCCTCGCAGTAATGGAGTCTCTGACTCTTCACCTGGGGAAGCTGATCAGGTTGGCATGAGATACCCCAGGGATGCTCCAGCAAAAGCATTGGGATGCTTAATGGCAGGGAGGAAAAGACCTCTGCATTTCAGCATCTGTAAGAAGTCCAAGTTTAAGCACTAAGAAATAGTTCAGCTAAAGGGAAGGTATCTCTGCTCCAGGCCATGCTCTAGGTTTCATGTGCTTTAGCTTTCAAACTAATTACAGAGAATATTGCAATAGTTCGGTCATGCCTCACTGAACCCCTCTGAGCTTGGTGCCAGTTTCCAGATGCAGACCCTGGGTGGCTGTTTTTTTCTTCGAGGTAAAGCTCCCTGCAGCAAACCTCTCCCACTGCAGAGGGGGCTGAGGCCTGTGTTAGGTTCCACCTTTCCCTTTGGAGATGTCTTGGGTTTAAAGACCAACTTGGCACCTCTCTTCTGGCATTTGTGTCAGCATAACCTAGTGGCAAAGCATGAGATGTGTGTGAGTTGGGCAGCAACATTGCTGCTCTGTGCCCTTCAGAGCTTGGAGCTAGCCAAGAGAAATTGGGAGAGCATGGGCATCAGCCATTGGATGTTAACCCAAGGGGCTGCCTAGTCCATAGCAGTGTGTGGTACTAAGAGTCTGCAGGACTTTTGACACAGCTAAAAGTTACCCCAGGCAGTGTCAGCACCGTAGTGTGCACTGCTGTGGATAGGAAAAGTGGTTTTAGGTTGAAAGAACAGACAGAAGAGGTTGGGAAGAGGCTGCTTCTATATGAAATGGTGGAATAATCTGGTGGTTTTCTTGGCCTGTCTGTTGCAGCAGACTAATTACTGATTGGACTTAATGCACGCAAAATCCTGAGCCTGCTGGACTCTCAACCTTTCTGCTTCCCAGCATGGACCAGGATTATGAGAGACGTCTTCTACGCCAAATCAACATACAGAATGAGAACACAATGCCTTGTGTGAGTACACATGGGCTCTGCTGAGTGCTCTTGGTCTGACTGTTAAGTTTTCTTGTGACTGTTTTCCCTTGAGCTTTTAAAAGACACGGGATCTCTTTGAAGCAAACCTTAATGTTCCCTTGGGCTGTGAGCAACTGTGAGTTCCTGAGCTGTTCCAGAATAACTGAGCAACTTCAACAACAAGGAGTTAAGATATTTTAATGTAGCTTAGTATTGCCTTCTAAATAAATGATCTCGGTAAGCACATGTGGAAAATGAAAAGCTGGGGGCTAACTAACAAACCAACCAACTGCAGGGCTTGACAAGGTAGAAAAGTCCAGTGGGGGCCACCAGGATGGTTGAAATCAGCCCTTTTCTGAGCTGGGGGTCCCTTCCAACAGAAATAATTCTATGCCAAAGCATGTGGCTGAAGGTAAGGAGTGTGCTGCTCACCCTGCAGCAGTCTGTACCATTCCGCCTGCCTTGGATCTGCCTTGACAGGGTCACTTTGAGAGGGAGCACTCAGGAAGAAGCTGTTTAATTGCTTCTTTTGGGAGATGTTTCCATGACAGTTGGACTCTGATGTGCTCACTGGCTCTGTGAAGAGGATAAACTAGTGTTTGGCTCTTCTCCTTTGGCCTAGTCAGCTTTGACAAGACCCTGTTGATGTTTTTCAGACCCCTGCCATGATCAACACTCATTCTTGTATGTGTCTTTTTAATTCAGGTAGCAGAGATGAGAAGAACCCTGACGCCTTCCAATTCTCCCATGTCTTCTCCCAGTAAGCATGGTGACAGATTCATTCCCTCAAGAGCTGGGGCCAACTGGAGCATCAACTTCCACAGAATAAATGTAAGTTTTTCTCCCCTCTCCTGCAGTCTTGGAAGTGAGGAAGGGGCTGGCAGAATTGCTCTGCTTGTCTTCTGCTGCCTCAGAAGAGTTCCTTTGAGGGCATGTCTTCAAACAGGCTGCCCCTGTCGTCCAGGAGACTTCTTCACTTGTTATTTTACCACATGTCATGATGTTTCTGTTGGTGAAAGCGTGTTTCTCCCTTTAGGAAAATGAAAAATCACCAAGTCAAAACAGAAAAGCAAAGGATGCTACCTCAGACAACGGCAAAGGTGAGGCCACACTCCTACCGCTTGTGCCAAAGCTACAGCTTTTGCTCCAAGCTCTGTTGGCAAGTTTGGAAATGGAGGGAGCACTGATACTTCAATGCTTATGCAAAAACACATGCTGGCGTGTTAGGAAATGCCCTCATCATGAGAGTGAGTCCTGGGTCAACCTCAATGGGCTCCTGACAAGCATGTGGGAAGCATGAGGCTATTTCTATCTCTTGTTGTGCCTTGGAAGTCCTTTTCCGATGGACTGTGGGGAGGGGAAGCTTGCTGCAAATCTTGATTCCAAACTGTGGCTCCAGGCTTATTAAGAGGCCCTGTGAATGTTAAGTGTGATCCTGCAGCTCCCTGTGGAGCTGTCTGCTGCTGCCGCGCTCCCTGCCTAAGCACACATTTGGGTTCACAGATGGCCTTGCCTACTCTGCCTTGTTGAAGAACGAACTTTTAGGAGCAGGGATCGAGAAGGTGCAAGACCCACAGACAGAAGACAGGAGGCTGCAGCCATCCACCCCAGAGAAGAAGTCTCTCTTCACTGTAAGTGGGTTACCTGACATTAAAACCAGCAGAGGTTTCACATGTGTGTCACTGGAACAAAGCACCTCGTTCTGCCAGGCTCCTGGGGCCAGTGAGGTAGTGCTGTTCCTTGACTGAGATAACCTGTTGATAACAAAATTGGGTGGCCTGCAAGGTGAACAGAGGGATCTGCAGCAAGCTACATACTTCCTATTTCTGTGCTGGCAGGGAAGCTGAGTCGGAACCAAGTTTTTTGGGGCAGTGTGGTAAATGACCAAATCAAACTTGAGGATTTCAGTGGAGATGAGGGTTTTTTTTGTGTGACTCTGGAGCACACGGGAAAGGGAGGAACTGGAAAGTCTGGAAAATCTGGCTGTGAGTGTTAGAGTTAGCATTGGGCACCAGCATGTGTTCTGCCAAAGTCCTGGTTGTGCTGGGGCTCTTACTGGATATGTTTTCTTTATACAGTATTCACTCAGCACAAAACGTTCTAGCCCAGATGATGGCAATGAGGTCTCACCGTATTCCCTGTCTCCTGTCAGCAACAAAAGGTAATGCTGATTCTCCACAGACAGCAAGAAGGGAAGGGCTGGGACAGAGGATTCACTGTGTTCTCCAGGGCTTTTTATTAAGGCACCAACAGTTGCTATGTGAGGTGGGTTTAGGAATCTGTGGAGATAATAAGTAGGGACAGTAAAATTGTGAGAATTTTGTGCAGGTGCCCATCATGCTTCGATCTGTCTTGGCCAACTTCCGGTAGTCAGTTTACCTCTTTGATCTCCAGCTCCTTTATAGCAGCACAACCTAATTCTTTCCAGTTTGGAAAGAATGTTGCAACCTCTGTATGTGTTTCTATAGCCATGCGGTATGCTTTGAAGAGTGGCTACATTTGTGTCTACCATCTGCTGCCAGGTGTAAGATCCTGTCCTTGTTTTTGTATTTTTGTAAACAGCCAGAAACTGCTCAGATCACCTCGAAAACCTACTCGGAAAATCTCCAAGATTCCTTTCAAAGTGCTGGATGCCCCAGAGCTGCAGGATGACTTCTACCTGAACCTGGTGGACTGGTCCTCTCTGAACGTCCTCAGTGTTGGCCTTGGGACTTGTGTGTACTTGTGGAGCGCTTGTACGAGCCAGGTAAATGATCATCCATATCAAGAGAGTGAGGCACCCATTGCTGTAGCATTTTCCAGAGCTACAGTAGATGCTGTGTTAGGGATCTAGCACTCGCAATGCTCTGCCCCAGACTAGGTACTAGTCAGTGAGACAGTTAATAGTGTAGTTTGACAACAGCAAATGTTCCTTAACTCCATTCTGTCCTACTCCCAAGGTAACCCGGCTGTGTGATCTCTCTGTGGAAGGAGATTCTGTAACATCTGTGGGCTGGTCAGAACGGGTCAGTACAACATTGTCAATATCATTAGCTGTGAAACTTCATTTAGACACTCTTCTGGTAGCTCTTCCTTATAGGTTTCATTTCTTAGATTGTTTTTCCTGTATTTTCCCAAACTCCATGTATGCATTACAAATCAAATGCGGTTTGCTGTTCTCGCTGGTTTTCTTGCTAAGTGAGAGGGGATAGAAGGCAGCCTCTTGGATCTTGAGGTTGTCGAGGTATTTGCAAAGAGGTGTGGGAGGGAGAAAAAGCCAGTTGGCTTCTCCAGTTCTTGACAGTAAAATGCTACAATAAATATATTCCAGCCAGGCTGCTTGGCACTCTCAGGAGGGAAAAGATGTAAGATGGAAGAACTTGGTATGCTTTCCCTTTTGTGGGATTTATCACAAGTCTTTTTCTCAGCTTTTAGCTTTTGTTTTATGTCTGTCTGCACTTATTGGCTTTACTGATTGTGGTCTTCTGCTTCTCTAGGGGAACTTGGTAGCTGTTGGCACTCACAAGGGTTTTGTACAGATCTGGGATGCAGCTGCAGGAAAAAAGCTCTCCATGCTGGAGGGGCACACAGCCAGAGTTGGTAAGGAGGTGGGAGGAAGAGGTTTCACATGTTTTGTTTCTTCATGATTGAACTTTCTCCTGTGTGAGGGATTTGCTTGAAATAACAGAACTCAAAGTACCAGAATTGATAGTGCTATGTCTTCAGTAATCTTCGAAATACCATCACTGCGGTGTTCTGACCCTGGGTGTGGTGGTGGTGGTGGAGTCTTGCAGCTGGTGTTTCTGCCATCTCTGAGGCATTTTAGGTTTGGTTACAACATCTTTTCTCACTGCCCCTGGCTTCCTGTGTCAGCCCTGCAGGCAGGCAGCTTTACACTGAGATTTCCAGTTCCCCTGTTCTGTGGGGACTCTTTTCTTTGCTCAGAGGTGCTATGAATCCAAAAGCTGGAGTGAGATTTGGGAAGTCAAGGCACTCTCCAAGTTTCCGTGCTTTATTGCACTGTGAAATGGGATTAGTGATACATTCAGTAAGGTTATGCAGGTTAATCTTCCTTTGTACACTACTCTAGGGACTTCAGAGGGATATAAGGGAGATCCATCAGCACTGATTTTTCTTTATCTTTTTAAAACCTTGCCAACTGTGGGGTCTGTTCTGCCTCCCCACTCCTGCAGGACTCCCACAATGTGCTCTTCTGCTCTCTCTGCATTCAAGGTGCCTTAGCATGGAATGCTGACCAGCTATCTTCTGGGAGTCGAGACCGGATGATCCTTCAGAGGGACATCCGCACACCCCCATTGCAGTCTGAGCGGCGGCTCCAGGGCCACAGGCAGGAGGTCTGTGGGCTTAAATGGTCTACAGACCACCAGCTCCTGGCCTCTGGAGGCAATGACAACAAGGTATGGTACTGCCTAGGAGCCAGGTGAGCCTCAGGGTCTCTGCATCTTCACCAAGAAACAGCAGACCCCCTTCCTTCAAGGATATATGTCCTTTCTGAAAGGGTCTTTTGTTCCAGTTGTTGAACCGTGTCCAAACAAACCATGCTGAGCCTCTCCTCAAACTCCTCTCTCTAATGAAATTAACAACGCAAATTTAATTTTGCTTCTGTATTTGGCTAATTAAATCTAGAGCTTGACTCAGGGGTTTGAGTGCAACAAAGCTACTGGTAAGCTGTGCTTCCTGACTTTATTTAGGTGGAATATAGTAGCTTATTGCAGTAATGTTTATCTATGCAGAAGGAAACTAAGTTTAGAGCTTTAGAAGTTTTAATACCTATAATGCAGGCTTGTAGTTCACTGAGCACCATATGGAAGAAGCATCTGTTGTGGAGAAGCAGTGCTCAGCACTTCGGAGCGGGTTGCTAGGTAGTGAATTTGCCCAGTGCCTGTGTGACAGCGTGGTTGTACCCAGTTCCTCCTGCTCAGAATAACTTCTAATGAACCTGAGCATATTTCTAAATGTGTTCTGGAATAATTCAGCCATAAAGGGAAAAGAAGGTTTTGAGTCATGTTTAGTGATGGCATGGTTTTGGCTTCCTAAGCTTACCTGAAACTCAGCACTCATCCTGAGAGATAGACCTACCATGTTGGGTTTGGAGCTGGATGATCTTTAAGGTCGCTTCAACCCAAACCAGTCTGGGATTCTATGACTGTGGCCCTCAGAATGGCTTCTCAGCTGAAGTGGTGGCAGGGTAGGACTGGTTTCAGGGCTGCCAAGTGCAGAGTGGAGATGCATGTGCTTGGGCAAGGCTGTGGGAAACGACCTTGTTGCCCAACTGCCCTCATCAGTCCCAGTGCAACATCGTGGTTTGTTGTGTGCCCGTAACACCCACTGCAGCACAAGTCTGATCACGTCTCTCCTCTGCCAGCTCCTTGTCTGGAATCACTCCAGCCTGAGTCCTGTCCAACAGTACACCGAGCATTTGGCAGCAGTGAAAGCTATTGCCTGGTCTCCACACCAGCACGGGCTCCTCGCCTCTGGTGGTGGCACCGCTGACCGCTGCATACGCTTCTGGAACACGCTCACGGGGCAGCCCTTGCAGTGCATTGACACCGGGTCACAAGTGTGCAACCTGGCCTGGTCCAAACATGCCAATGAGCTGGTAAGTTCCTTCCTGTGCAGTCCTACTGCTGAGCTGTCTCCTGTTCAGAAGCTTAATGCATGTTTCCCTCTCCCCTTCCAGGTGAGTACCCATGGCTACTCGCAGAACCAGATCCTCGTCTGGAAATATCCCTCCTTAACTCAAGTAGCAAAGCTCACAGGGCATTCATACAGAGTCTTGTATCTGGTGAGTGATGGCCTTGTCTCTGAAAACCTCTGTAACTTCTGTAGCTGCTTTATCTGGCTGCAGATAAAGCATCTCGTTGGAGCTCCTCTTCTGTGCTGAAGATGAGGCCCAAAGCCACAGTGCCAGTGGCACTGTAAGCTGCCTGTAGTATAGATGGAGATATGAATGCTGCCCTGTGAGCAACGGAAAATGCTCTGGATCTAGTTTCCTTGCCTGCAAGGGTTACCTTTCATTTGCTGCTATGGAAATGTGAGGTTTTATTAATGAATAGCAAAGCCTGCCAAAACATTTCTAAGGAAGCAGAAGCATCTCTTTTTGTTCCCTTAAGACTCGAACGCTTTTTCACTGGTGACTGCCAGCAGGGGAAGAATTTGATGCTTTCAGTCTTCCTAATTTGCCATTAAAATGCTTGGTGTAGTTAATCCCCATCGATCGCATACCTGCTTTGTTACTGCTACACAGGGCTTTCAGTGGTGGATTCATAACGGAGATGATAAATAGGCAAATACTGTTTTGTGAAGTGGATTCCAACCAAAGTGACTAATAGAGCTGGCAAATGCCAGCCCTATCACACTTCCTGCCTTAACACATATTTATAGTGTGGGGAGGAGTTGCCTCAATTACAAATGGGTTGGAGTTCCTAATACAATAATCCTTTTTATGATAATTCTACCCATGTGTTCCATAGCTGCGTAAATAATATGCAAGTGCTTGAATTGGCACCTACTGAGACTGAACGCTGCACACGAAAGCAGAGGTAGCTGCTTGGTTTCTCACCAAGTAGGAAGGAGAGTTAAATCTCTCTTTCATTCCAATGAAGATTCGTTTTCAACCTCAGAAATGAAAGAGATGCTAAAGGTTGCTCTCTCTTGGCCTTAGGCAATGTCCCCTGATGGGGAGGCCATAGTCACAGGAGCTGGAGACGAAACCCTGCGTTTCTGGAATGTCTTCAGCAAAACTCGCTCAACAAAGGTAAAGATGTGTGTGTTGTTTGCATGGCTGCAGCTCTGTTCTGCCCTGGGGGGTCAAGTGAGTCCAAGCTTGCTCTTTTCCACTGCCTTGCTTCTGATCTTGTCACCAGATCCTGCAGATTGAGGGCTGGATGCAGTGAAGGGTTAAACTTTGCAGAGATATGAAGGTTGCCTCTGTGTGCCCAAGGCAGTGGGACAGGACATCCTTCTCCTGGCTGCTACAGGGGTGCTGCACACAGCACCATTCTGGGGAGCTCACAGACTAGCAGTTGTTTCAATGCAGACCCCAAAGGGCAGATGGAGTAGTGCTGCAGTACTTAGCCCCTGCCTCGTCTTCTCTTCTCAGGAGTCAGTATCCGTTCTCAACCTCTTCACCAGGATACGATAAACCCTTGTGCTGAGACCGAGGAGACTGCAGGCTGCCATACCAGGATGAAACCACTACCTTGGTGTGCATGGACCCCCAAGTGATTCACCAGAAGGGGAGGGAGTGCCATTGGGCCTGGAGGACGGACCCAAGAGATGATCATTAAATACGTGCTTGTGAACATGCTGGGCAGTATTTGGGGTAGGGTTGGGGAGGGGAGGGAACTGCCAAAGGTTTATGGATTCATCCTTCATAAAAGGGTACAAGAGAAATGTTAAACCTGCATCTTCCAACCCTCATGTTGTGTACTGGAGAAACCACGTGTGACATGGACCTCTGAGATGGGACCAGCTGCTGCGTTGTCCCCTCCTGGGAGAGACCAGACCATCTTTGCCTCTGTAGGAACAACTTTAATGTGCTGCTCTGAGTCCTGCTGTCCTTGGATGCCATCGGTGGAGGTAGGAGCCAGCCAGACCAGTTCAACATCACTCATGCATGGGGGCTGGATTCCAGGCTTGTTGCCTGGCACCCCCCTTAGAGAAAGAACCTGGAGAACTGTTTCTTTCCTTGTGCTCTCCAGGGGTGCTGTGACTCGATACAGTCATTCCAGCTTGAGTTTTGCTTTGGTTTAGGCATGCTTGACATCTGCCTTCTAATCCATTTTGGGGAGCTCAGCTTTGGAGGAGACTTGAGGCTCCATCATGGAGGGAGCACATTCAGAAAGTGCTGAAATTGCTGTTGCATGTTCTGGGCTGATCCTTTTAGTTAACAGAGAGGAAAACCAATGGCTTGAAGAAACCCAACCAGCAACCACTGTGCAGGTGGAGCTCCCCACAGTGGTGTTTGTGGTGGGCTCGTTGCACTGGAGTCTTCCTGAGGACAAAAGCAGTTGAGATGTGTCTGAAACAAAACCACTCATGTGGATCTGGGTGGTTTTGGAGAGAGCAATGGCCTCTTCTGGCTGGAAGAGGGGAATAACCCCACGTCTGGACGAGAACAGGGGTTCTTTTTTGAAAGCAAGAAGCGTTGCTTTATTTTCTAACCCCCCAGGTCAAAGCCAGGGACCTGTTGTGGGGGTTTTGGGGGGTTGTTGTGGGGGTTTAAATTGAATGAGAAGAGAGTGCCTGCTCATGACCTTGGGGTGAGCCATGGCCTGAGCTGTGAAGTGCTCATGTGTCTGTGTTGCTTTTAATTTAAAGAGAAGCTGTTGTGCAGGCTGTTCCCCTCTCACTCTGCCCATATGCCAATGCTCTCCCTGCCACACCAGAATGGATGCAAGTGCTGTTTCGTCTTCCCAGTTGGATTTTCCTGGCTGTGTATATAGACCTTGATCTGTTCTCTGTAGATTGCATAAGTGATAATGTTTCTCTCTTCCTTTTCCTTCTTTCCCTGCACTGGGCTGTAATAGGGATATGATTGCCTCTTCCCCAGTGCCACCAGTACCCGTGGTGTAGGAAGGATGTGTAGGAAGCTCCACACGGAGAAGGGCAGCGAGGTGCTGCTCTGTTCACTGCAGCCTTGACTATGGGTGCCATTCACCAGTGCCTGGATCAGGCTTTTGGTGCTTGCTCCCTTTGCATGTCACGGGGATGTATGAGGCCCTCCTGTGCCAGGCTAGCAGCACCCAGGCTCCACAGCCCAGCCTGGCAGCCCACTGTGGTCTTACAGCCTCACCTGCTTCCAAAATGTCATGTCAAAGGGATTTCTGACCCACCTTTTCAACACAATGACTTTAGTGTAGTGCAGGGGCATGGAGTTTGGTTTAAAAACCACCCCATGGCCTCGCAGCCCTTCTCTTCTTGTGAGGTACATTCACAGGCGCTGTTAAACTTCCAGTGTGTGGAAGGAGCACTCAAAGCACTGAGGAGGAATTAAAATTAACTTGGATCATTAAGTTGGTGAGAGCAGGTTTGAAGTCAAAGGCCACCTGCAGCAAGACACTGGCTTTCCAAGGCTTCTGTCCTGTCTGCTAACCACCATATTGGGCAGCAGTTGGGCCCAGGGTGGGTGTTTTCACCCAGGCTGGAGATGGTTGTAGCTGTTGCTGTGGATTTTCCTGTCTGTTGTGGGTTCCCTTCTGCTGAAATCCCAAAATTCAGGTGGCTTTGTATGTTCTGGAGCAGGAGGGAGCTGAGCCCAGGGGGATGCTGCTGACTGGGAATGGCCACTTGTGTGTCTGTCCAAGCATCAGGGTCTTCTCTTCCCAGGGACTCCCACATCTCATCCTGGAGTTGCACTGGGAGCAGGTTGGCTTCTCTCCTTCTGGTGATGGAGTGAATGAGCTCTTCCTATGGACCTGGCACAACCTCCTTCCCAGCAGTGGTGTTCCCAGAGGTGCTCCCTGGGGGTTCGATGCTGCTATGTGTGTTCTATGTGAGCACAGGCAGAGGGCAGAGCAGAAGGGCCTCCCCGAGTCTGGGTTGTAAAGTCTTGGCCATGGGGCATTGTTATATATAAGGTGGGGACAAACCCCACAGCAAGCACGTTGTGACTTGTCTGTGTAAAACAATCTAACTGGCATTAAACAAGGTGTGGATTTATGGCTCAGGGTGGCTCTGCTTCTGCTTTTCCAGGATGAGGTTAGGGGAGCAAGGGCTTTGGCTGTGGCTGGAGGAGAAGGAAGGGGGGGGGGAAGCAGTGGGAATCTGGCTGGGGGGAGATGGGGCAGCTCTTCTGCTTGCTCAGTCCCACCAGTTGGGGTCTTGCCCCCTCCTTCGAGCCTCCTCACATCCCAGTGCCTCCAAGGGCACCCCCCAAGTGGTGGGGACAGGCCCATGAGTGCCCCCTGCCTGAGCCCTGACATGCTGCTGGTGGGGACACAAAACCTGCTCCCGTGCTCAAGCAGGCCCTCGCCTGGAAGACTGATCTGCTGCAGGGCAGAGCTGGTCAGGAGTGATGATGAAGAGGCTGAGAACCCCCAGTACTCCCTGGACACCAGCCACGGGTCTGCCCCATGGAGGGGGAGTGGAAGCCTGTGCCTCAGGTCTGGGCGGAGCTGGCGCATCTGCGGTGAGGAGCTCTTGGGGGTTCAGTTTCCACCCTCCCTGGGGAGCCCCTCAACCAGAGCAGGCGGAGGTTGACGGACCTCAAGGGCTTTCTGGTGGGACCCCACCATCCCCAGGGACCCGTCTTGGGCAGCAGCAAGCCCGCGATGAGCTTGGGGGACTGCAAGGGAGCGCTCCTCCAGACCGCCAACCACCACACGGTGACGCCGGCCCGCAACTCCGGCCTCGCGCCGCCTCCATGGCATGTTGGGGCGCAGCCAGGACCTCCCGCCCAGCCCGCGCGCACGCATGCGCACACACACGCTGTGCCTGCCCGGACCCGCCGCACACACGTGACCCGTGAGGGTCCAGGCAGCCCGGCCCCGCCCCCTCCCCCGCCGCCTCTGCCCCGAGCTCCACTCGGCTGCAGAGGAGACCCTCATTGGCTATCCCGGGGGGCGGAACATCCGCGCAGCACCCAATCATCACGCTCCAGCGCTCCTCCTCGGCAGCCATTTTGTTTGCGGGCGCTGCCGCCATGGCTGTTGAGGGCGGCCATCTTGCGGTGCCGGTGACCCCCCCTCGCGGGAGGCCAATGCTGGGGGCGCGGGGCACCCCGCAGGTCCTGCCCCGGGCGCGCAGTGACGGTCAGGGCGCTCGGCTGTGTTTGTGGGTTTTAACTCCTCTCCCAGGGGCCGTGTCCGGACTGCCCTCACACAGGGGTTATACCATAGCGCTGCCCCCCCGCAGCGCGCCCCAGGGCGGTGCCAGCACTGGCGGCTGCTCCGGGAGCGCCCGGCCGAGCGGGGGGTACCCACAAGTCCAGTGCAGGGGACACGAGGCGGGGCCGGGGTCACCCCCCCCTCCCCGAGGGGCTCAGCCCCCGTCGCAGCGGGGTCGCCTCAGCAGAGCTCACGGTGCAGGACACGGCCCTGGTTCAGTTGATGCTGGTGGTGCGGCCCCCGCCCTCTGCGCTCTCAGTCCCGCTGCAGGAGGTCCCCGCTCTGCTCAGCCCCCGCAGGCAGACGGCATCTGCATGATTGGGAGCGAGGGGACAAGTCAGGAGCCGCTGCTGCTTCCCAAGGCAGTGCAGGGAGGTTCACGCTCTCCCCCCTCCCGCAGCAAGATGCAGGTCATAGAAGCACCGAGTGCTGGTGTGGGCATCTCCAGCCTGGCAAGGGGCACTTCTGACCCCACGTATGACCGCCACCACCCCTCAGTGATGGCCTGAGGGGGCCAGCGGGCAGTGCTGGGTCCTGCCCTCCAGGAGGGCAAAACACAGCAGGGACAGCTCCCAGTGCCAGGGCGCAGGATGGTGGTCCTGCCTGCCCAATGGCAGTCATATGCGGCAAGGCCACCACCAGCTTTGCCACAGGGCCAGGCTCCCACTGCTTCCCATCGGGAAGGACACTTCATCCTAGGCTGGCACAGGACATGGCACTACCGGAGCCCCCAGCCCCACTCACGGTAGCGGATGTGGATTGGCCACACCATGATGCAGCAGAGAGAGGCAATGGCGGCGACGGCAACACCTCCGGTGACCCCCACCATCACCCAGTGGTAGAAGCTGGCACACTCAGAGCAGCAGAGCTCGGACCTGCAGGGACAGGGCAAGGATATGGCTCATAGGCAGGAGCAGGGGCTGGACCAGTGCTGATCAAAGTGCCCTGACAGCAGGCCCATGTCCTCAGTGTTAGGACTAGGAGGTGAAGGAAAGGTCCAAGGCAAGGAGAAGGGGCTGTACCCCACTGAGATCCCCACCCTCTTTGTGTGTCTGGAGATGCAGCCCTCATCTGGGGCTGGAGAAGTTGGGGGGTATTTATGACAAATCAGAGCAGGTTTCCACCCATGTCCCTTGCTCCAAGGCAGGGGTGTTTGCTGCCTGGCATGCAGGCGATGCGGCTGGAGCCGTCACTGTGAGGGACACTCACGGGCACGGGTGCAGGTTCTGGATAGCCATCACGGCCAGGCCGTTGGCCATCTTGTCCGTGAAGCTCATGGCGCCGTAGACGAACGCGCTGCTGTGCTGCAACGGGAGAGGAAAGCTCATGGGCCCCGCACAACGCAGCGAGAGCCTTGTGCCCTCTCATGGGCACAGCTCGTATTGCAGCAGAGCCCGTCCTTAGCGCCCTGGCAGGGGTCTCCATCCCCCGGGTCCGTGCCGGCCGGGAGAAGCGCAGGTACCGTGTTGGTGCCGATGAGGTCTGCGGTCATGGAGAGGGAGGTGACCAGGATGGTGGCAGAGCCAGCCCCAAGCAGCACGGCCGCCCCGTAGATCTCTGCTCCCATCTGCTTGACCAGGGTCACCCAGGAGGCGAAGGTGAGGATCACCAGGATGCCCACGAAGTAGGTCAGCTGCTCCGGCCAGCATGGGCAGAGGCAGAAGGAGAGGGGAGAGCTCAGCTCCCGGCCCAGCGCGCACCAGCACGGCCATGGGGAGCAGGGAGGACATGGGTACCCAGGGGATAGCCCTGGCTCCTTTCCAGCTGGTTCTAAGCAAGGAGCCTCCAGGCAGCAAGAGCCTTGTGGTGCTCCAGAGTGTTCTACAGCCCAAGCCCCGCAGCGCTGCAGGTGTGGGGCCTGGCACTGGGACACCCAGTCACCAGGAGAGGTGGAGTACTGGGGAGCAGCGCCTGCTGCAGCACGGAGCAGGGTGTCCCCATCCCTACCCAGGGTGGTTCAGCCAAACCCTCCCTCTGCCTCTCACGGGCACCACGGGGCTGACCACAGGTGACTGCGGACCAGAGTGCACAGGATAGACCCATGCCCCCCCACCCCCCGCCCGCTACTCCATGCTGCAGCAGAGCATCATTGGCAAAAGATACATGAGGGGTTCCTGCTCTCCAGCCAGGCTGAGGTGTGCCAAGTGCTCTGCACACTTGTGTGGTCAGGATCTGGCCCATGGGCCTTTCCCTTTGGTCAAACTCAAGCCTCACCAGGCCCCCAGGACTCACATTTCGACCCAACCACTTATTCACAGGCTTCATGAGGAAGGAGGAGAGGAAGCCACTGACATACATCACCAGGGGGATGGTGGCGATATATTTCTGCAAGAAATGAGGACAGGGAGGAGATAAGCTCCACATCATCAGCACAGGACCCCTGCCCACGGCACCTTGACACAGGAGCAGGGACCTGCCCAGTGCCCACCTTGGGCAGCATCAGCGAGTTGGTCAGGTACATGGCAATGTAGGCCTGGGAGAGGTTGACGATGAGCCGGGTGGACATGTAGAGCACCGCGACCTGTGAGGGACAGACAGGGCAGCACTGCTCAGCCCGTGCAAACAGGAGGCTTGGCACCTCCTGTGCCCAGCCCTGCCATGGCACAGATGTCCTCTGAGAAGGGGACAGCCCCTGATGTGGTAGTGGGTGCCCAGTACCACCCATAGAGTAAAGAGTGGTTTGAGCTGGAAAGGACCTTAGACCTCCTCCAGTTCCAACCCCTGCCACGGGCAGGGACACCTTCCACTAGAGCAGCTTGCTCCAAGCCCCTGTGTCCAACCTGGCCTTGAGCACTGCCAGGGATGGGGCAACCACAGCTTCTCTGGGCACCCTGTGCCAGCGCCTCAGCACCCTCACAGGGGAGAGCTTCTGCCTAAGAGCTCATCTCAGTCTCCCCTCTGGCAGGTTAAAGCCATTCCCCTTGGCCTGTCCCTACAGGCCCTTGTCCAAAGCCCCTCTCCAGGTTTCTTTCTCATCTTTCTATCCCCACAGGACGTCTCACTGCCAGAGGACTCCCAACCCCCAGAAGGTACCTGATAGAAGGCAGGTTCCCACAGCCAGTCCCTCCAGATCAGCAGCGGACGCAGAGGGCTCGGCTCCTTCTGAAGTAGGGGAGTGCTCTCCTCTGGCTGGGCTGATGAGCCCCATGGGTACGGCTTCTCTTTGGTGCCCAGGTGGAAGATGAGGGAGAACACAGCCCCCAGTCCCACCACAATGAGGGACAGGTTCTGGGTGAGGCAGAGGGGGTGAGCATGGCAGGGGCTGCCCTTTGCCTGTCCATCAGCCACCCCCAGCTGGTGGAGAAAGAGGTTCTCAAAAGCCCTGGGAAGCTCAGTGCAACCCCTGCCCCATGCAGTGGGTGACGTTTCAGGGTGCTGCTATTTCACTCCCACTGGTACCTCCCCATTTCAGCCATGTCCCACCCAGGGAAGAGGGCACTCCAAGGCCACTTACCCGGAATATAGGGATATCCTGGGGGCCTAAGTGCTCTATGCGTTCAGGCTGGTCCACCTGGAAGTTCAGCAGGAGCCAGGCCAGGCCGTACACAGTGATATTGGCCATGACGGTGAAGGCATACCTGAGGGGAGACAGGACCTGCTCTACTGGAGGGTGTCCCTGCCCATGGCAGGGGCTTGGAGCTGGATGAGCTTTAAGGTCTCTTCCAATTCAAACCAAGCTGTGAGTCTATGATCCCTCTGAGCCACCCTGCTCACTCTCCAGTCGCAGCTCACCTCTGCCACAAGGGCGCCCCAAGGTACCTGAACCAGTGCCCCCAGATCTGGAGCCCAGTTACCCCAGCACTGCCCCACATCCTCCCTGCCCCACTGCACTGCAGCTGGTCCCCACTCACTTGCTAGAAGGGACTTCCTCCCACCCCTGCTCCATCTGATAAACCCTCAGCCTGATCCTGACAGATCACAGAATCATTTGAGTGAATGAACTTCATGATGTTCACACAGTCCCACCTCTCAAGCCTGTCCAGATTCCTCTGGATAAGCAGCACTGAGCCGGCTCTGTGCACAGAGCTGCACATGATGCCCAGCCTGGCCCTGAGGCCATACCTAACTATGGCACAGCTTGTGCAAGGCCAGGGGCATCTGGGGGTGTCTGTTCTTGTGAGTATCACCCTCCAGTGCCAAAGGAAAAGTGCCCCCAAGGAAGCATTCCAACACCTCTGCCACCAAAACATTCCTGGCAGCAAAGGGTTTGGGCCACCAACCCAGAGCACCAGAGCCACTTGGACACATTCTGCAGGACACCCACATGGCCCAGTCTTGGTCCTGCCGTACCAAGGGCTCACATGTGCCATGGCACCCGGGGACCTCTCACCATGCAAAGGGACATAGCAGAGGCGAAAGCTGTGCTCACCGGAAAGCTGTGAGCTCCACCTTCTCATGGTCACTGGTCACCAGCTCAGGGATGAGGGAGAGGTGGGAGACCTGTGTGGCTGCCCAGCCAAACTGGAAGATGATGATGAAGGGGAGGTAGTAGATGAAGGCTGCCCACTGTGGCGTGTTCTCCTTGCAGGCCAGGCAGGGGTTGAAGATGAAGGGGAAGGACACAAGGACGCATGTGGTGCCTGGGAAGAGAGCAGAGCAGTGAGAGGCTGCAAGCCCTGTTTCCTTGGGACACCAACAGCCGCAGCCAGCTCAGACACAGAAACAGAGCGAGCCAGCACCTCTGACAGTGTGCTTCAGCCACCTCCCATCCGCTCTGTCCAGAGGACAAGACCCTCACACACGGTCACACCTTGCAGGCACCAGGAGCTTCTCTCACCTTCCGCACACGATAACCAGAGCCAGGGCCACCCCAAGGGGCTGCAAGGCTCTGGGTTCCCCCTTCCCTGCTCCCGGGGGTCTCCCCCCACACTCACACCAAGGCCCCGCAGCACCAGGGACACCTCCGGGCAGCACTGGGAGGGCAGGAGCAGATGTGACCCATGGCTCTTAGCCACCACAGACGGTTCCAGCTTAGCCAGGGGCCGCGGAGCCAAGCTCCTCCCTCAGCAGCAGCGTGACGGCGGGGGGACGCCTGCGTGGAGCAGGCAGGGACAGGATGGCTTCTCCTTCCTCTTCTACAAGGTTACAGAGCACATCTGCTGCACTGCTCCAGAGCTCACACCCAGCTCTGGCGCTCCAGGAGCTCCCAGAGGCACAGAGGACTTGGCCACACCACGGTGTCTGCCCCAGAGAACCCCTGGGACAGGAAGGGTCTGAGAGGGTTCCAACTGCACCAGACCTCCTTGGCTCCTTTTGAACCAAGCCCTGCAAGGATCGAGCTCTGCATCCCCTAAGGACATCCCTAGGGGAACGCTGGGGCAGCAGCTGCACACCCAGGCTGCTCCAGCCTCCATGTCCACCCCTGGCCCATCACCACCATCAAACACCAGGGCCACCCACATGGAGCTGGGCTCCACTGCCATGCATCTGCACCCACATACCCTGGATCTACCCAAGTGAACACGGCTTTGCCAAGAGCCAAAGGGATGCTGAGGAGCCCACACTGCCCAAGGCAGGCCATGGGAGCCCCCAAAGCACCCCCTTTTCCCACCCCTGGCCCCCGCTTCCAGCAACCAGCCCTGTGGGGGAGGACTGAAAGAAGCAGGATCACAGGAATACCAGGCTTCCCTGGGCAGGGAATCTGGAACAGCACCACCAGACTGGCTTAGAGAGGCAGCAAAGACATTCGTCCTTCCCAGACTGCTATGGCTGGAAACTGTCCCCCAGGAAGAGCCGGTGTGGTGCTGAGCCATCAGCACCACCAGCACCGGGAGCCCAGTGCCGCGTTGGGGAGATGCCACCGATAGCAACTCGTGGTGTCTGCGCCACAACCACCCCCCGGGCTGTGGTTTCACAAGTTTCCTCTGCTGGGAGTGCGGGTTGCCAGGGCACTCCCACACGGAGCATCTCTGCCACAGTGTGAGGAGTGCAGCACTGCTCCAGGTCTGCTGGACCTCACTGCCATCACCCCACTTCTGGGGACAACAACCCCTGCTCTGGCCAGGGAAGCAGCCTCCAGCCATGCTGCTGGAGCTGGGAAGGGTGATCCAGGACTTCCCTTTGGGAGCAGCAAGAAGCGGAGCTGCCCGGGGAGGGGGCAAGCACAACATCAGCCACTTCCCTAAATCTAGGGGACAGCTCTGAGCTGAGCCCTGGCAGAGGTGAAGCTTCAACACCCTCCCTGACTCACCCAGCAGTACCCCGGGGACATCAGGCACCTTATCGGGCTATCACTGGGCTGCACAGAGTGGTTGGCTGAGATAAGTCTGGGATTAAGATAAGACCACCCCATGCTACAACTGTCCTCTCTGTGTGCATCCACTCTGGTGTTACCATTAAGGGGGTTTATCTCTGCCTGTGGATGTATGTTTCTTCAAGCCAGCTACCCAACAACTGCTCTGCAGGGCTGGAGCAGGCTCCTGCATACCAAGGACCCTACTCCAGGTCACAGTGACCCCACCACGAGCGTCCCGATGAGCCCCTGCACCTCCTCGCAGTTTGTTTGACCCCAAGGCATGGTGCAGGATGTCAATAACTCAACACCAAGCCACTGGTGACTCCTCTGTGTTCCCACAGGGCTCTCTCTCCCCATGTGCTGGTTGCCTTCCCCAGTGCAGACAAGGGCCCCAGGGCCACCCACAGGGACAACCCAGCGGTGCCAGGCCACAGGCAAGGCCCTGATGAACCCTCGGGCTCATAGGGAAGCCCAGATGTTAACAGTCTTGTTACTGCCACAGAATCGACTCACTGAGCACAAAGCTCTGACCCTGACTCAGTGACACCCACACGTGGGGGCACAGGGACACTCAGTGCATGGCCTGAGGGACAGTGGAAGCCCAGGGCAGCACCAGCCACTGTGTCACAGCCTACTGGGATGGGGATGGTGCCCACAGGCAGGATGGGGACACCACAGTGTCCCTTCCCCAGCTGTGCCTGAGGGATCCCTCTCCACTCAGCATCTCTAAAGAGCACCTTTGATGTCTGCCCCTCTCACCAGGCACCCCAGAAAGGTAACAGAGGCTGATCGTGCACCCCAGAAAGGCTCCCCCTGGGCCATCATCTCCACACAAGGCACCCTGGATGGGCCTCTTCTGTTCCCCAACCCAGGGTCACCCCAGAAAATCTCCCTGGGGCCACCCATCTGCACTCAGAGCATCCCAGAAAGGCTCCCCGATGTCCCCCACCCAGGACGCCCCAGAAAAGCTCCCCTGGGGCCACCGATCTCACCCTCAGTTCCCCCACCCAAGAAATGTTCCCCAAGGGTGCCCATTTCCACCCAGGGCAACCCAGAAAGGTTCCTAGGGCCACCCATCTCCAATCAGGACACCCCAAAAGGCACCCGATGTTTCTGCACCCAGAAAAGCTCCCCTGCGGCCACCCACCTCCAATCAGAGCACCCTGGATAGGCACCTTCAGTTCCGACCCCCCAGCGCACCCCAGAAAGGCACCTCCAGGGCTGATCCCAAAATGCTCCCTAGGGCCACCCATCTCCACCCAGCGCATCCCCGGCGGGGCACCCCCAGCGCGCCCCGGCACCCACCGGCGAGGTGCCAGGACTTCCTCCTGCCGTAGCGGCCGCAGCCGGCGGAGCGGTCTGTCTCGTAGCCGAGCAGCGGCGTGCAGAGCCCGTCCGCGAGCTGCCCCGCCAGCAGCAGCGCGCCCGCGGCGCGGTGCCCGAAGCCGAGCGCGCTGTGCAGGAACAGCAGCAGGTACGTGAACCACAGCGCGGCGCAGGCGTCATTCTGGAAGTGCCCGGCCGCGAAGCTCAGCCGCGCCCGCAGCGGCAGCGCCTCCGCTGCCCGCACCGGCAGTGGCAGCGGCAGCGCCCGCTCCTCCATGCCGAGCCGGGCCGGGATGGGACAGGCGGACGGACGGGGCGGGGCTGTCCCGGTGTCGTCCGTCGTCGTCGTCCCCCACCCCCGACGCCGGGCTGGCTCTGCTCCGCCCCCCGGGCACAGCGCGCGGCCACCGTTGCCTGCGCCGGGAGTGGGGCTGCGAGCGGCGTCCGGCGGGTACCGGGAGCGCGTCTTGAGTAGGTACCGGGTCACTGGGACCAGTATAAGCAGTACTGGGGCCATTGGGGTTGTGGGGGCTACTGGAGAGACTGGGAGCAG
>NW_026915816.1:0-98768 GCF_034315485.1 Pezoporus occidentalis | reverse complement strand
GGTTACAGTAGCTAGGTGCATGAGGGTGCCGTGTGACTGTTCAGTAGTTAAAAAGGGAAATAAATAGGACATCAGAAGCTATTAGGAAGCAAAGGAGAACAAAACCAAGTGGACTACAGAAACAGATGATAAACCATATCTTAAATAGTGTGTGCAACTGCTAGTTACCCTGTTTAATTTACAAAAGGATAAATTAAAAATGAAAATAAGATATACAGAGTAATAAGGGGAGTAAATGATACGGATCAGAGCTGTGACTTGGAGAAGAGCTAGTTCAGGTTGGAAATCGCACTTTGATGCAATCAGAGATGGCATTCAGAAATAAGAGGCATCATCTTCCAGCTGTTCCAGTTAAAACACAAGACATCATTGAATGAAATTAGTGAGCAAACGGCTTAAAGCAATAGGAAAACATTTTCCTTCCTCTTTTTTTAAGCATAGTCTACTGCAATTAAGTTTTAGAGCTCTCCGCAGATCTTGCAGATGCCAGAAGTTTGTATGATTCTTAAAGCAGTTAGAGAAGCACACAAAAGGTAAGTCAAAAGCCATTAGATATAAAAATATAGTAGCCAGTCACTGAACTACAGATCTTCAAGGTTGAGAAAGCATTTCAGGACATACCACTACAGACTTAGACTGTTAAGAACAGAGTAACACTTCCCTCTGTACCTGCTACTGGCTAGTGTTAAAGAAAAGCTACTGAACTTGATGGACTTCTAGTCTGGTCATGGATGGCTATGCTTGCACTCTTACAAGTAGACAACTCACAGGCTGATATGGGTTGGAAGGGACCTTAAAGATCATTTAATTGCAACGTCCCTGACCTTCCACTAGACCAGGTTGCTCAAGAGCAAAGAGTTAAAACATTTGGGTCCAACAGAGTGAAAGCTGAGACAGGAAGGATATTTCAGATAAAGGGTGCTAGCACAAGCTTGAATAACAAGTAACTATACTGAAAATCAGAGGGGAAAAAAGCTGGTAACAGTTTTCTAGCTGGAGTAACAGGGAGCCAAAACATAACTGGTTTTGATCAGGGCAATGAAGGAGAGGATTACATGAAGGTAGAGTAAAGATTTGGATGTGATGTTCCAGAAAACCCCTCCGTTCTTGTGTTCCTATGAGACTGGTGTTCAGCCTCACAGCTGGCAAGATCAGATATTTACCAGTTCAGCTTTATTGCCTCTGAACAGATAAGGAATTCTGGATAAGCCTACTGTTGAAAAATGTGCCGGTGTTAGATGAGATTTTCAATAGAAGGGGCTTTTTACCTTTGGCCCTCTCTTCTGGAGGTCCACCTGGAGCATCCATTTCTCTGTGGTCAGAGGTCCCTGGTCCATCGTTCCAGGGACGTTTACGTGGTGGTAGTGAGGCCATGTCCATGCCCTGGAGTGAAGAAGCACGTTCTCTGTTAGCTGGAGAATGCCTGTCATGAGAAGGGTGATCAGGACGAGGACCTGAGCATGAAGATTAAAAACAGGACAATAAGTAATGTTGACGTGATTGGTATTCTTCACTTTTTTTGAGGAAGTCACATCAATTTACACCTTTTCCATTGTACTTGGCACACAATTTTAAGTTAAAATTAACATAAAGCTTCCCCCCCTCCCCATCCCAACAGGAAAACAAGCAAACATTAGATGAGTAAGTTTTAAGAAAGCTAAAGGTAAAACTGGTCTCTAAAGGATGATGGGAATGAAAGTGATAAATCTAAAGGGTTCTTTCCAGTGTATTTTCATGTATTTTAGAGATGTTCATATCTGCATCTATTCATTTGTGTTTTTTCCATGACATTTGAAAACTCAGGTTTTCCCCCATTAGTAACACAAATGCAAATTTCAGTAAGCTGTCAGACACTGCAGCTGAAAACATGATTTTTGCAACAACAGAAGATGCCACCCAAGAGAAAGATTACCATCGGCTTTAACGTACACCTCAAAAAATCCCCAGGTATGTACTTCACTCATCCACAGGTGACAACAACAGGCAGTCCCAGGCTGTACAGTAAATCAACTTAAAATTGAGGCTTTGAGGCCATAATAAATTTGTTTGCTGAGGCACCTGCATTTGGAGCCAGTTAAATTATGTATAGTATTTTTTTTCTTGAATTTAGAAGTCCAAAGAGCTATGTTTTGGTGTTCTTATAGTAAAAGACTGTTCATGAGCATGTGAGGTACAGGAAGAAGAAGTGATTTTTACACCTAAGTTTTTTGGTCATTGGTTGGTTATATTACAGAAGTCTGAAGTTATCTAAACAAACCTCTCCAGTTTTTACCTGGTTCTCTGTTTCCATCCCAGGATTCTGGTTTCCGCCCTCCTTCAAAGCGTGGAAATTCATCTGGAGTGGGAAGTAAACCCTTCCGGCCTCCTGCGCAGTAAGAGATGCAGTGGACAGGAGACGTTGGATTCATGACAATACTGTAATTTGCCCAGGAAGTGTCTTTGCTTCCTTATCCTAGCATTTCAGTATGGAAGAATGTTCCACTCACCTCTCACAGCACCACGACCTCGCCCCCGAACACCATGGTCCCTTCCTCTTGAGTTTTCATCTGGAGAGTCAAAAGCATCATCTGGCCCAAAATCTTCAGGTCCAGGAAAGCCATCTCTCCCCCTGGGTCCCCGGCCCTCATGTCTTGAGGGTCCTCCTCTTCTGAAGCTACAAGAAAGAACATGGTACAAATGTGGGTTTTAGACAGAATTTAGATTGAGAAACTTCAGCCAGCTTCAGTTTAATCATCAACTCATTTCTGAACTGTTTTACTTAATACTGTAGCACATACAGTTACTAGAATAGGATTTGTAGGTGGAAAAGTGCTCGTTTTCTGCCTTTGAGCACTTTGTCTATTCATTTTTGTAGTTTCCCCTTATTTCCTTCTGCTGATTGTGTTTGTTTCTCAAACAAGAAAAATACTTTCAAATATACTGTATTCATTTAATAAGGGGAGGGGGGGAGAAATCTGTGAGTGATGACAAACAGAAGGTAAAGTATAAGTGAATTTCCCTTAATGTGGTGGTCTTCTTTCCCCTTCCATTTTTTTTCCCTTCCATTGTAGTGATAAAAACAAACTGGAAGAATTCAAGCAATGAGAGTCATGACTATAACAGAACACATCAGCATCTCATTCCATTGGTTTTTGCTAACCTAAAACATTCTCTTTTCTGTTCCATTCTTCTCAGTTTACAGTTTTAGCAGATGAATCTAGAGAGCCTTTGGCTCTGTAGGGATGAGGGTGACTGTTGACCAGCATGCACAGTGGCATTCTACAACCTGAAGAGCAGTTTATTCAGCTGCGATAATGAAGGATTTTGCTTTGCAAAAGGTAGTTTTGACACTGAAATTGATAATGTCTACTAAGTCCCGTGGCAGTAATTTGCTATGACTGGGTTGTGCATCTCATGTGAAACGACTGTAGCTCCTCCAGTATCACACTGAGGTTTTAACTGAGGTGTTCAGAGAGAAGAATGGTTCTTAATGAAATGTCAGCGCCACTTCAGGTAAGCCTGTAGGTGGCTGCATGAACACCGGTAGTTTCGGTTTTCACCTTGCCAGTTTAAACACCTGCAGCACAGATGTGTTCTGTGTGCTACTGCACCTCCAGAAGTGCGCCCTGTCTAGCGCCGGTTGTTAGGACTGCTTTAGTTTACAGCCCCGTTTCTGTGCAAGCACAGGCGGGAGCTTTATGCAGTGCAGGCACACTGGTTCAGGAGTGCTCACGGTCAGTGCGACCCCACGCTGCTCCTGCCCACCCCTCAGCAGCAGCACACATCATGCAGGGCACTGTTTGCCCATTCCCACTGATGCCCCCCACCTCCCCTCTCTTCCCAGTTCCACGCTGGCCAAACTGTAACCTCCATAATACAGGGATGGTGTTTGCTTTGTGCAGCGTCCCCTTCCCCAGCTCATTAACGACACGGTGCATCCTATTACAAGCAAAACTTTAGATACTTTTATTTAGAATTTTAACAACATTAACCTTTTAATTACAAAGTTAAATATTTTAACAGTAGTCAGAACACAATACAATAGTGTTAAACTTTTACAATTTATGTTTCATGAAAAACAATAGGTCTGTCTCCACCTCCCAGAGAACAACCACAACACAGAGAGGAGGCTGCTGTGCCTGTAGAGGTACAACAGTGGATGGAGGGAGTGCTGTGTATGGACAATGAACCATTTTACATTAACCTGGATGATCTGGGAGAACAAACTGAGCAGTTTTAGGTACAAATGGTTCAGATGATCACATTGCAATATTGTTTAGCCTTGAAACAGCACAGTCTCCTTGATGTTCTTTAGAGGGCCTCCCATTTTAATACTGATATGGTATGATTCTGCTTAGCGTGTACATCACCAAGATTTGCAACACAAAGTCTTATGGCTAGCAGGAATAGGGCCTTTCCTTTTTGTTTCCAGGCAACATTATGGACATGGTTTAGTTTTGAAATCTATCACACCTATGCCTGACATAGCCACAGCTCCTAATATTGTGTTATGTATATTCTATTTCATATCAGTCATGTGTAAACCCCTGCCTTGCATAGGGCTCAGTTTCTGTTTAGACTGCTCTTGGATCTTCTTCCTTGAGGCCTAGGACCTTAACGTACAGAACTACAGACTGTGCAGATTAGCAGGCAGGAAGAGGCACGTCTCTACAGTAGAAGCATCATGTTAATGTGCATAGGTACAGTAAGAACAGGACAGGGATGAAAAGGACGGGAAATTAGAGAGAAACACACATACACACACTTCCTTCATGCTTCATCAAACCAGTTACAGTCTAAGTTCCTAACCAAGTCAGCTAAATGAGGAGTTGGGGTTCTTGAGTTCACCTCAGCATCTGCAGTAAATGGCACTTAATTTGCCTTCATTCAAAGGAGTTCATTAAGTTTGCAAGCACAATAAGCCTTTTAGAGCCCTGTGCTGATTCCTTTTAAACCAGACTGTACAAACACTTGCACTCTGACAAACAGACTCCTCTTAGTTAATAAGTTAGACTTACAGGTCACAAGGTCCTTAGAATCTTCCTGAAACCTTTCTAAAACTCAGGATCATCATAAAATACCTTCCAGTCCCACAGCATTTCCAAGGTAAGATTTGAAAATCTCTACTGAGCTTCTAAAAGCGTTGTCTGCTGCATCTTAGAGTTCTGTACTGCAGGGCATTCAGCTTGGATTCTCTCTACTTTTACTTTTTAAAAATGGCTTTGTTACCTTTTCTTAGTTATTGTTCATTTCTTTTCATACTCTTCACACAAAAGGAAGGTACAGCTTTACAGAGCTAGGAAGAAAATAGCTAAAAGAAGAGCTGTGTAGATGCAAAGTAAAAGGAATGTAAGAAAACGATTAAAAAGGCAACTAAAACACACAAAGTTCACATTATGTGGAGACCACAAGATATTTGTACATGTTCTTATACATACAGAGTTGGTGGGCAGTGAGAGGCTTAGACCTTGGAGGCCAAATTTAACCCAGTTAAACTAGCATGAATGTGAAGCCATTTCAATGACAGTTAATCTTGCTGAGTTAGCATAATTCCTCCATATTTACATTTGTAACTAGACACAAATTCATCCCTTAATTTATTTGGAAACTGAGCAATGATGTGGACATTGCTGTAAGTTGGGTATCTCCGAGTTCTTTGCTTGGCATTAAGAAATAAAGTTAGAAAGAGAAATAAAATCTCTACAAGCAAACCCATGAGAAAATAGTCTCAACAGTCCAGCAGATGCTGTAGCTCTGTCCCTTATATTTGATAGCAGGATCACTGTTCTACTCCTTACAAGTATCTTACATCTCATTCTACAGTCCCTACAGTCATGCTGTAGTTTGTGACTGGAGACAAAGTCTCAAAATCCACTTCTAGTGTTCAAAAGTTTGTCACTTTAACCTCCAAGTTTCCTCTCAATTTTCATCAAAACGGTCTCAAATCTTCATCCTGTGTCACTGGATCTTCTCTAAAAATTTCCTGCCTTCTCTTTACTTACTGTTTAAAGACACGGAAGCTGCTGTGTACAATGACCATTTTTTTCTTCTATTACTGAATGATTTTTATGGACTCTATACTCAGGTATATTAGAGTTTTCATTTCCTTATTGGTTTCCAGTTTATAAATCTGAAACAGATAGACTCCTTAATGAAGAGGAAACCAGGAAGAAAGAATTCCCTCCATTTACCCTTTAACCCCCCACAAAAATGAATAGATTAATTCTTACCTCTCATCTCGTCTTCCTCGGAAGCGTGCATCCTCAGGATCCCGTGGATATCTATCATCTGAAGGTCTGCGTCCTTCCCAAGCACCAGGAGGCCCACGGTTAGAACCCCCTCCTTCAAATTCCCTGTGATCAGGAGGAAAGGGAGGCCCAGGTCCACCTCGTCTCCATTTCTCATCTTGCAACGGTGGGCCTCCTCTCCCCTCAAATTCCCGTAATCGATGGCCAAATCTCTTATCTGGATGGAAGTCGTCACGGAAGTCATCTGGTCGATCAAAGTCATCATGGAAATCTGGGTGAGGTCCTCGTCTATCTGGCATGCCCCTGCTGTCTCTACCATCACCCCACTCCTGGCCACCTCGAAACAACCCTCTCTCAGGCCCATGGTCAGGACCACCACTGTTCTGGTCGTGCCTTCTATCTGAGAGAGGGCCCATGTGATGGTTTGGTGGACCACGGGAGTCACCTTGAGGGAAAAAATCATAGCAGACTTCTGTAATGGTTTCTAAAAAGGCTTTAGGATGCCCTAGTTCGTGCAGTTCTAAAAAGTACACACTATACATTTCACGTTACATCACTCTCTTCTGGCACAACGTTTCCTTCCAGCCCAAGTCTACAGAAGCTTTCCTCTCTGTCATGGCCCTGTCCTCTGCTGTAGCTTTTTCTGTCTCAAGGCACTGCACTGGAACAGCCTCTTCAGTAGAATTACTCACAGAAGAATAAACATACCTTTATTAAGACCTGGTCCTTGGTTGTGAGGGCCAAGGCGACCTTGTCCTCCCTGCTGCCCCAGTCCTGGTATCAGTGGTGGAGGACCTGGGTTCTGTCCATCCTATGAGCATATAATAAGAAAAGCCATGTGAATTGCCATGGGTGAGTATTTTTGTTTTTAAGCATTTTCTAAGGGGCAAAACAATTTTCTTTACATAAAGACTGCATCCACACAGGTATTACGAGAGAAACAGCTGCTTTTCCAAGGGTTTCAGCCTAATCTGTCAGACATTCACATCAGTAATGCTTTTCAGTCACTGTCTGAGGAACACATCATTTTATAGCAAACTTGGCTTTTTAGGGATTAGAATTTTACCCATAACAACCAAAGATATTAAAAGCTCACTCTAGCTAGAGTTAACATATTCTAACAGAGCATCTGTTAGAGCAGATGAGGAAACTGTCTATTTGATTGAAAAATATCAGGTACTGATTTAAATGCAGTTAAAGAACTGCACAGACCAAGATTTCCTTTGGAAATGAAGAAAATAAAACAATGCCAAAGAAAAAATAAAGACTTTTACAAATAATCCTTGTAAACTTTTCACAAGGAAATACATGAGTTTCATTTTAAACATGCTGGATCAAAACATCATCTAGGATCAAAAGCAAGTCCTAACACCTGGCTAAGCATCAAGACACGTTAATGGGTTAGTAAGCAATGACAGGGCTAAAAGCAGGCAGTGTAGCAGCTTTTCTCAAGCAGAAAGAGTGGAACAAGCAGATGTTTGTGCAAGTAACATGATCCCAAAGGAAAAATTAAGTATGTGTAAGTATTTTGTTATTTTCTCTCTTCTTTTGTGAATTTCAAAGGATAAAATAATAATCTTTAAATTCACTATCACAAACCCATGAAAGATTTCTACAGGTACCACTTTTACACTGGGCCCACTATGACAACATTGGCCAGGAAACAGTACAGTTGAACTGTCCGATTCTGCCTTTAAATAGCAAAAGCCAGACAAAAAGTCATCATCTGGGGTTTGTACTCGACTGGAACTATGTAATTTACACTGTGAACAGGACAGACTTGACACCTGCAAGATGGCTGCACAAAACCTTTTTTATGTTGGCATCACCAAAAAATAAAATCCCCCCAAACCCATACCAGAAAACCCTGAACACAGACTATTTTTTCCCCACACAGGTCTAATTTGAAAAGATTTATGCTTGGCTTTCATATCGGCTTCTAAAAATCTCTCCAGACTGTAGGTAGTTTGTAAATACTTAAACTTCTCCATTCACTGTCATTGTACTTGTGATTACACTGCTTAAGCTCTCCATGAATCAAAGTTAAGTAATTTTCATGCTCTACATTTATTTTTTATAAACACTACCTTTTTCTTTCTCTTTACAAAGAAGCAGTAAGTTACTTCATGTATTTTTCCCATCATATTTTGAAAGATGGGTGTTCAATTAAACCCATATTCAACTGCAGTCGAGTGCACAACAACAAAAAGCACACAAATATATACTACAAACATCATAGTTTTGTAGTGTACTTGCATTGAGTAATATCATAAGGGATTTGGAAAAAAAAAAATCGTAATAAAAGGCCTGTTCCAACGCCTATTAAAAAATCTCCAACACAACAACACAACCACCAAACCCACTTTACTAATGACTGAATGTTGACTTGAGTCCAGAACAAATAAATCCCCTTACTAGGTAAGATCCAGCTCTACACAATGCTTCTGCTGTTCTTGACTAAAACCTTGCTGGAGTTCCAAGATTTCTCATATATTTAGCATACACTTACAATAATAAGCTTTAACGAACTTCTTAAATTTACACCACTGGTGTTTAACCAAAGCACCAGTTTTTGGCACTCACTGAATGAGTTTCCTCAGTGTTTAACAAAAACCTCTATTCCAAACAAAGCAACAAATTGTGCTTTGACAAGACAGGAAGCCAAAGCTGTAATACTGCATTTCCACAAGCCTTTCAGGTTCTGCATAACTCATAAGCTGCTGCAGAATGCACTCTTAACTTGTGCTCCACAAAGTACAAAGGTAGGTAAAGTATTTCCATATCAAGGCAGGAAGCAGGGTGGATGTGGGTACTGAAACTGTGTTCCTGTGCACTCAGTCTGAACTGGTAAATTCAACCAGACCCAAGCAGATTACAGATGTGCCAGCATCTATGGTAAATTCCTCCCATGGTTTGGGTTATCTAACCCTGGGACAACTGTGAGATGATAGTAACTTGCTTTGATTATTACATAAAAGTTTCAGTTTGCTTAGATATCACTCTTATGAGTGCTTACCTGCTCCCCAGGAAACTCCCCATTAACAGTTCAGTGTCTTCAAATTAAAACAACTGGAGTTACATATTTTCATAGCAGACTGATTTCAATACCAGTGCTTTCAATAATCCCTTTTCTACAGTTACCTCTGCTGTTTCCAAGCTACATAACTCTTTTCAATAGCATTTAAGTTTTCCTGAGGCCTCACTTTCGGCAAGCATACCAAACCTTCAGCCTCTCAGCAGTTACTTTGCATTTCTACTGCATGACATTATAATTCCTACATTCTTAACACTCTCATTATACAGACCTTGTGATACATACCTGATTAAATGGGGGACGAGGCCCATCACCCAACAGAGGTGTTTTCTGCTGCTGGAAAGGCAGAGGCCCCTGGGAAGGGTGCGGCCCCCTTGAAGGGTTTGGTTGTCCCTGAGGTCCTTGGATGTTTCCTTGAGGCCCTACTAAAGAGCCTTGTGGAGGTCCCTGCTGGCCTTGTGGCCCACGCAATTCTTGCGGTGGTCCTAACATTGTACCTTGAGGTGGGGGCCCCTGGAGACCTCTCATCTCCTGGGGACCATGTCCTAGTAAACCACTTTGCATATGAGGACCTCTCATTTCTTGCGGATGACCCATCATCATCCCTTGTGGAGTAGGTCCCTGGTTATCTCTGGGTCCTGGTGGACCCTGCATCCCTCTTGGATTAAGTCCCATCAAAGGCCCTTGAGATATAGGGCCTTGCATCCCTTGAGATCCTGGAGCTCCTTGCATGCCATGAGGAAGAGGTCCTTGCATTCCACGGGGACCAGGTGGCCCTTGCATTCCTTGACCACCGGGAGGACCTTGAGGACCCAAGTGACCTTGTGGGCCAGGTGGACCCTGTGGTCCTAAATGAGTCTGAGACCCAGGCAGACCCTGTGGTCCCAAGTGGCCTTGTGGGCCAGCACTGCCCTGTGGGCCTGGAGGTCCCATTGGCCCATGAGGACCTGGATGTCTCTGCATTCCTTGATGTCCATGTAAATCCTGAGGCCGTGGCATTCCTTGTGGAGGCCCCTGAGGTCCCTGTGGTCCCATGAACCCTTGTGGACCTCCAGCTCCTTGGTGTAATGGAGGACCCTGAGGTCCCATTTGCCCTTGGGGTCCCGGAGGTCTGAACTGTCCTTGTGGACCAGGAGGTCCCATCTGAGGCATATTCATTTGCATCTGCTGAGGAAGAGGCTGCTGAAATCCTTGAGGCATCTGTGACATTGGGCCTTGGCCTGGAAAAGGCTGGGGTCCGTGAAGAGAGCCTCCTGGAGGTGGTGGCTGCACTTGTTCAGCTTGCTTCTGTGCAAGTCTCTCAATCTTCAATTGCTGCCCAAAGAAGAGACACTCAGATAATAAGCCAAGCACAGAAGTATATGTAACAACTAAAATATCAGAAGCAATGCTCTCGTTTCTCAGGAGTTTAAAAAGGTTTAGTGCTTTTCTCTCCATTAACAGCAGTACAACTGCAGAGATCCATACATTGGTATGAGTTAACTGAAATGTGGGAGCCTCATTGAAGGTGTCAAAGCATCATGCATTAAGTCCAATTAGATGCTTAGTTGGTTGGTTTGTGGGTTTGGGGGGGGGGGTTTAAAAGGTGAAGACAAAAATAAGATGCTAATTTTAAGGTTGAGGTCCAAACATTTCACACAGACCACTTGCTCAAACAAATCTGCTAATATCTGTCTTTACATACATACCTCCAAGAGTTGCGGGTTTGTGTACTGAAGTGCTGCCATTTCCTGTTCAATCTCTGCCTGTGTCTTCTTTTTCTCCTCCAGCTTAATATCTTCCTTTCTATCATTCAATGGCTCAGGTGGGGGAGGCAGAGGAACTTTATTCTGCATCCATGCCTATAGAGAAGAGTAAACACAAGATGAATTCTGTGGAGCAACGTGTATGTGATATACTGCTGCGTTAGGAAAGGATATGCTGGAATGCTGTGTAAGGTGGATATACAGAAGCTAAAAACAATACTGAATAAAACTTCCATATCTTGTAACATACTATTTTCCAGGTACAGTTACAAGATATAAGGATGTAACCAAATATTTTATGCTTAAATAGTAATTAAATTAACTACTGTGGTAAATTATTTTGCAGTGGGTTTTGATACCAAAGAGCTGGTTCTGAAAATCCAAAGCAATTCAACAGTCACACACTTTCTGAAGTTGGAAAACTAACAAGTTGTTCTGGTCACTGTATATCAGGTGCTTACCTGCTGAAACTGTGCTGGTATTGGTTTTGCATAGGGCACTTTTTTCTGTGGCACCTTCTTTTGGTCCTTTTGCATTACCTCCTCCATTCCCCAGTCCAGTCCTGGGATTGTCATTTCAATGTCATTGGAATCATCTTTCCCTTTAGCACCAGAGAGACAAACAGTCAGAGCAATGCAGGTTTACAGAGAAACACTGTTACTCTATAGCTTATTTCACAAAAAAGACCAAGAGGTTTTCGACTCTTCCTCCTTTACATGGGAAATAGGCACAATGCAGAACTTTAGGGAAAAAAAACCAAACATCTGTGGCATCAAAATATAGAAAAGAATCAAAGAAGTCACAGTGTTTGGATTGCTCAGGAAAATGCCTCCCCATGGCTACTACTTACCCATCTGCTCTTGCTCCATGGCTATTTTCAATTGTTCAGGTATTCCCATCCCAGGAATAACTGCTAGGCTGTTGGGTTCTAGATCATCTAGAGAAAAACAACATTTATACTTGGAACAGTTTCCTTCACATTATCATTTTATCCCTTGAGATTCTCATGTGCTTTTACCATTGGTATCATGACATATTTCACAACTGGTGGGTCACTTTAATTCCATACCCAAATTACAGGATATTAAAAGAACTGCAAATTCAGATTCGAAAATACATTCCGAAAGGTCAGAAACTGTATTCTTTCAGGAAAGTTATACGTACGGTACCATATATAGTACTATGCATTTCCTCAGAAAAGGAAATAATAACCCATACCCATTCTTGTTAGAACAAATCTATATATTTTAAAACTTAAATTGTATTAAAGTGCTGCATTTCAATTAACATTCCCAAACACAAAAGAGCAGATCATCCCAAATCTGAAGAAGCAGATGCAACCCCAGAGATGAAAAGGTTGCTGAGGCATGCCATAGAGCAAATTACCATTATCTTAACAATTGTAGGCCCTGAGCAGCCTAAAATTCCCAAGATAAAACCTTAAGAAAGTGCTAAGATTTTAGTCAAGTTCAATAATTTGAAAGATTTTCCTGCTGTCATTCAGGACTGTGGAAGTCTTGAAGTCACATGAAGGTTTCAAGACGAAAAGGGTACTGGAGATACTGCCCAAGAGCGAGCCAAACCTTGTTCCTGTGATTCACAGAGCAGGTCTTACCTCCTGGAGCTGCAGAAACAAATGAAAACTCACTGTTGGAATGGTGATCACCGATAACATGGAGAGTAAAATCATGGTCGTCTCAATGAAAAAGTATCTTTGCCTAGGTTGTCACCAATGCTATAATACTATTTCATCACCTTACCTAGAGGCTGCACTCTAGTGTCAGCTAACGACCAAGGCTTGTTTCCTGAGCCCAACCCTCTTCCTTCCATATTAAGGGAAATTGCCTTACCATATTCCACGCCATCTTCCGACATCCCAGGCAGCAAATTCAAGTTGTAACGATCTCGCATCTTATCTCCAGGCCGATTTCTAGTCCAGAACTTGCTGTCAAAAGGAAGTTATATGATCTCAAATAAGGGTCTGATTAATGTAATAAATTCTTTAACTTTTATAGTGTGCTATCTTGATTATATAAGGATTCAACTCTTACTAGATCAAGTGCAGTGCTAGATCTGAACGTTAGGTGTGAGGTTCAAAGCAAAAATAAAACCTCAGAATTATCATACTCAATTATAGTTACATTTCAGAAGATACTTCAAAATATAAGGAGTATAAGGATAAAGCATCAGCATCAGACCCTGAACAGACAGATATATTTCTAGTCCATTCAAAAAACTTCTCACTCAATTCAAATACATCCTTACACTCAGCTAAACTTGTCAATACACACATCCACATAGAAAAATTTACTCCACTTATAGAACACTCCATGTTTACAGCATGTTCAACCTAAACGCATGTATTTTGTGCCTCCAAACATGCTTGCAATGTGAAAAGACAGACATGGCCAGCAGATGATCTGCAGGAAAAAAATGCTGTGGAGGTTAAGAATATTTCTTTAGCAAGAAACTACAACAATTCTTTCTTAAGAATTTCTTCAGGAGATTTCAAAGCTCTCATAAAACCCAAATCCTAGTATTTTTAAGGCTTCCTTAGATGAAAGAAAGACGTTAGACACTTCTTTCAGTGTAAAAAGTCAGTGCCTTCCCATTCAGGTAAGTTTGTGTCTCTGCTTTGCACATGACCAGAATCATCCCCATCTATTCTTTGTTCACTGATGCCATGCACCTTTCCAATGTATATACATTCCCTTAGATCTTTTTCTTTAAATACTTGAGAATACCTCGTGTGATCATTTGAGCCTGAACAAAGAATGTGTCCAAGGGGATGCCACGCCAGACTCCAGATCATTCCCTCATGGGCCATTTCCATTCCACCAACCTCCTTCTCAACCCTGAAGTGTATTAATAAACAAATCAGTCATGACACTGGTGAGTATCTGCCACAATATAAACCTTTTGCTATTCAGTTGTTCCTCTGTCCCATATTTTGCTAAACATAAGCCTGTTTTTTTTTCCATTGGGTGAATTGAACATTCTCAATTGTTCTCAATAAGGAGCTCAGTAACGAAGGGATTTTAACTGTACATTTAGAAACAAAATAATTATAACATCTCAGAACAAGCTCTAAGAAACCAGGATTTTGAAACATTCATCACCCTCTCAACAAAAAGCTATTTTCTGTGCAAGCAACTGTGTCCTTTAAAAACACATCTGCACAGGAAAACTTCATCAGTGAAGCACATCTGACCAATACCTATCTAACATGCTGATGAAAATGCCACATACCCAACATGCCAGAATAACAAAGAACCATCAGATCCTCCACTGGCAAACAGCCCCTCATGAACAGGATGCCAGGCCACAGCTGAAATACAAAGTAAACCACAATCAGACAGTACAACACAGGATTTCTAATGAATGGAAATCAGGATCTCAAAAACTTTAATTTTTAATCCAAATCCACAGAATATAACAAATTCTGACCTGTGGCCTCCTTTTTATGACCTCTGAAGACCTGAAGTTCTTCTTTCAGATTACGAATATCAAAGAGCTTACAGAGATGATCACGAGAAGCTGTTAGCAGCCAGTTGCCATTCAGATTCAGTTTCACCTCCATCACTGTGTTTTTATGAGCATGCCTGCAAGCAGAGATAGACTGTTTGTCCCGATACTGATTTCTCAGACACACTAAAACCCTGATAATTTACCAGTCCCAAATATTCTGATCAATAGCAAAGTAGTTCAAGCTACTAATCCAGAATACTGCGGCTTTCTGTGCAAAGGCCCTATGCCTCAATCCTGTTCCTGGATACTTCAGAGCAACTGGTAGTGCCCATCGTGACAGTGTTCAGTTACTGTGCATGTTTCCCATGCAGCGTAAGAAATTTTTATCAGCCAGATGAAACATCTCATTTGTGTTTCCATATCTCAGGTTTGCTTTCACATGAGAACTGTGTGAGCAAGAGGCCTACAGAGAAGGACAAAGGAAATTTAAATTCATATTCCATATTAAAGTCACAATTTTCCAAGTGTAGACTCGTCTTCATCTAACCTCTAGATTTTCTGGCAGAGCTAAAGCACGAGCTTCATATTTGAAGCAATCGGGTACAGATGAAAAGATGCAAGACAAAAAGCTAAGAAAGGAATGAAAAAGCTTTATGAAATTAGCTTGTGTTTCAGCAAATCAAGATCTGTGGGCAAGAACTTACAGTGTGGCAAGGCTCTGGCCAGTCTTTGGATCCCAGAACTTAATGGGCTGTTGGCTATCTTTACTTCCTGATACAACTAATCCCTTTGTAGGATGCCAGTCAACACATTTCACATCTGCTCCATGTCCTGTTAAGGAGATAAAAATTGTTCATTTTGAGATTTCAGATGCTGAAAAATGAAAGGGTACACACTTTGTAACTGTGATGTAAAACTGAATGAAGACCATCACAGAGCACAGGTCACAAAACCCAAGCAAACTAAATAAAATCTCCTTTGATTTAGGTGCCTTTCTTCCCACTAATCACTGGGACCACCTACTCCTTGGATTACATCCTCAAACAAAGCTCACTTCAACAACATCAAAACTCTCTAAGAAGTTTCTGCTCAAACTGGTACTTTTCTTTAGGCTTTGGCCCTGTATTATTACAGTGTTTTAAACATAACCCTGATAGAAAGTTTGTATGGAATCGGAAAGGGAAAGAACCACTGTGGCACTTCCCTATCTGTGAAATGTTGCAGAAATCAAAAGCAAACACATTTATTCCTGTCCTATCAGTACGCTTTTGCTGTCCTGTCCGTAAACAAAGAAATGACATTATGGATCTGAAAACTAAATTAGCATATGATGAAAAGATATCGTATGAAATACAACCTCTTACCAGGTCAGAGGGATTCAGGTTTTTCTAATGCTCAAGAGTTAAGGATCACCCCAGTGATATCATTTCACTTTAAACAGACTGACTGACCTTGACAGAGAATCACTGCTGCTCATATGACGTAAGATCTGCAAGAAGAAATGCCTGCTCCTGCTACACAACAAAACAAGGTTTCTGAGCTGAACTATAGGGATTTAGAGAAGAAATACCAAGCATTAATTTCTTTCTCTGATCTCTCTCCATGCCAGCCCACTTTAAGGGAAAGACAACAGTTAATACCAGGAAATGAGGCAGCACGCAGGAACTAAAGAAAAAAGCAATATGGGAAAGGAAGGGCTGTCTACAACATAAAGGCACTGAAGTTATAAAATGGTATGGAAAAATGGTAGCATGTTCCCTGAAAGACAAAGATTTCCCATTAAAGTAAGGGTTAGGGTTTCTTCCAAGACCTGAGTTAAACCAGCCTAAATATGTACCCTGAGGGAAAAAAGGCTCAGAAGGGGCAATCCAGTTCAAGGTCAGAGCCATACTGGTGAGCAGAGCAACTGAAGCCCCATGCTTTTAAAGTCCTCAAAAGGGAGTGAGTGATGGGACAGCACCAGACTAATCAGCTGGTCAGAAGCCAGGTTTGATAGTCACTATGCACTAGGCCTAGACCACAAAGCTGAAAGGTCATAAAAGACAGCAGGCTTAAAAGACTCAGAACTTGAAACCAGAGAAGATAAATCATTAAGAATTTATCAGCAGGCTTCTGACCATCGTAAGCACCACGATGCTTGGTCTTAATTTCTTTCTTCATCCTTATTTTTTCTTTTTCAAATTAGAGCAACTGACACTGCCTGTTGCTTCCCTTCTTTCTGCCGACAGTCGTATGTACTATTATTTGTAATGAGAGAGATAATGCAGAAAATGTATTTAAAACAGAACTCCAGAGAAAATGCAGCCTGGTACATTTTCCTTTGTACTTATTTTCAGTTTTTAGTTCTAGGCTGAGACCTGGGAATTGGACTCTTCTGTGGTACAGAACCCCTGTCACCAAGCATCACACTCAGCAAACCTTAATTAATGCAAATCTCTGTAGTTTACATTCCTTATTTGTTGATTGTAGACAGCTTTTGCTCAGTAACTTCAATAGTTGCATGTATGTCTCTCTGACCTAGGAGAGCGGGGATGGGGATTCCTCTCTGAACAACACGTGCACTCTTTCTGCCCCTGAGCCCATCTGTAAAACGCAGAGATATTACAACATCTCCTGTCTTTATGGATAAACAAATTGAAATGCGTGAGTGGTCAGAAGTCATGGAAATGAAAGGCCTATAAACTGAGACGAAGGACTGAAGGTAAAGACTCTTCATAAACTGAACTTGTTTAAAATCATGAGTTACTGTCCAAGCATAAAAAAGTATTTTCTCATTTTTACAAAACCCCACAGAAAATAAAAACAAGCATATGTAGATTCTCTTAAAAGTTCAGATGCAAAAGTATTTCTCTAATAATACTTTTCATATACATTTTTGAGCTGTAGTCAAAATGTTGTAATACATTTTGTGACTGTAGTCACAACCCCATTAATTAAAACACTGATAGCATAACACTCGTTATAGCGTAACAAGCTATAATAAGATTATGGGTAATAGCATTAGTTCAAATCCAGTACGTCGCAAGCCTGGAAAAGCACACATAAATTAAGGACTTGATTTCCCCCTCTCCCCTGATTTCTGCATATATGACTTACTGAATGTAGTAGTTGTGTAAAAAAGTGTAAAAAAGTGTAAAAAAGTTGTTTTGGATCACTCCCTTTTTATTACAGTCTAGATTATATCTAGACTGTATACCTATATATTTTCTCTCTATATATAGAGATATTTTATAATGCAACTGTGTATAAACTATCAATTACAGATATATCAGGTTTACTGCTATAGCTATTTTTTTTCCTATTATATCCTTTCCCCTAGGAGTGACCCTTTCTAAAGGCTATTCTATTTGTTTGGATTTGTTTTGTTCTTTTAAAGACACGTGGTTCTCTTATGCTGTTTTAAGTGGGGAGTAAATAGAACTGGATATCCTCTACTTGCATTGGTCAGACTTGAAGCCTGTTCATCAGCACACAGTAATGTTCACCTTCCTGTAATCTTTATCTCCAAAATAACAGAACACCTCTCAGAAGAGCAGGCCCTTTGTAGCAGACTATTTCCAAAGGATCTGCAGAGACATCAGGTCCTACTACTGTCCAAGCTATGACTTTCCACCCCCAAAAAGAAGGTGGGGTGAGGGGAACACAGACACCTGCAAGTCAAAGATAATGGAAAACAAGCATGTGAGCAGGAAGATACTCGAGTTTTCTCCATAATCCTCTTAGACTTTATTAGTTGCTTCCAGCCTACTGGGCAAATTGAATTAATCTGCCCATTCTGTTTTTAGAGAAAGCTTTTAGAATGTTATCTGACAGTCACCCATTCCCCTAGCAATTCCTCGCTTCTACATAAAGCTCACTTAGGAACTGAATACCTCATACCCACAAGACCCTAGCTACTGTTTTGATAACACCAATCAAGCTAACACTAAGAATGTATTTTAACTGCATTAATTTAGCGCTCTTTGCCCCATGCAGTACAGTATGTGAACTCTGCTCCTCTTGAAATCTGTCCTATTCACTTCCTATTCTCTGCTCCAGGAATGAATACCACAGAAACCCTCCACCTTCAGATACACAGTATGCTTTTTCTTATGAGCATAATGGGGGAGACTGGTGAATAAGGAATTAAGGGAAAAGGCCCTTTCAGTCTTCAGTGGATTAAGAACAGTGCCTCCCAATATACTTCCAGACCTTGGACCCATAATCTCACATTTTTTTCCCTTTATTTGCCCACAGTCTTTCTGTAGCTCTGTTAGTTTATTAAACACAGTATCTAGAGAGACTGCTAGAGCTTTAATCTATGTACAGGGATTCTTTCTTACAGTTCTATAATACGCTTTCTTCCCAGACAAAAGCTTTTCTATCAGGACAGGGATTTTTTTTTCTCATCTGTGAAATCAGAAGGTTTAAAAAAACCCATAATAATCAGTACACACTCATGAGATTAGTTTTTGAAATTACAGGTGAGGGGAAATGAGTTTTCCCAACATTACCTGTAACAGGTAATCAACCCCCAAAACGTTCCCTTTAGAATTTGTATGTGCTAGTCCTAACTGAGCGTATCCCACTCAGGGAATAGTCTGAACTCCAAAAAATCCTGAAACACTAGAAAAAAAAAACAAACAACAAAACCAAGTTTAAACTTAATGCTACTTGTGGGCTTGCACAGCTTGCACAACAGCAAAGAATCATGACACAAATGTTATGGTACATGTAATTATCAGTAATGGCATGTAGTGGTCTGAATTCTTTACATTGGTTGAAATTCAATGACAGTACCTTCTGTATGGGTTTATATCAAGGGCAAGAAATGCAGCTGTGTCCCAAGTGTATGTGGGACCTGGATCATGCAGGGTTCAGTTTGTAGCTAATGGGACTACTTGTATGTTAAAGTGAATGTTTAGATTCTTCAGTGAATTGAAGGTAAAATGCTGAGCAGCTTCCACAGCTGAAATGCACTGCTTTGAACAGAAACAGAAGTTACACACTGAAAATATCTACTGCTTCAGATTTGTGGTACCAGGTCTTTTTTGGTTTCAACCATTAAGCATGTTCATGCTAGAGCCTACAAACACTATAGAGATACATTTCCTTTTAGATTTGGTTGTCCCTAACTCCTGAAGGTATTTTTGAGCATTAGCACTACCTACACCCAATCAAGTTGTTTCCTGTATATGCTTAAAACATCTAGAGAGAAACCAAGTTTGACAGTAGGTTGTGCAACAGCACAGTAATGAGACCAGCGTCTGCAGCAAACAAAGAGCTGTTTGACGTTCTCTTAGAAGTGAGAACTATACGACAAAATCAATTCAGTATGCATGTTTCACAATTTCTAATCATAAGACATAGTTATTACCTAGATTGAGCACAGATAATTATCAAAGTTACTTTAGCCTCTAAAAATATAACAATTTTCTCGAATTTTGCTTAACATCCAGATTTTCTAATTTTAAGTGCACTTTTATGCACTTAAAAAGAAACCCCCCCTATGTATAACATTAAATCTGTCACCCAGTTCACCTATGTGGCAATGCTTTAAAATGCAGCATAATGCTTAGTGCATTAGTCATCAAGAAGTCCTTATTAACCTTAAACAGAAAGCCAGCAGGAAGCTCAGAGCTAGCTGAAGAGAAACGAGAGTTAAAAGTAGGGCAGGAAGTATGAAAGGAGAAGACACACCACATTAAAAAACTGTTCAACACCTTCTAATTCAATATATATATATTAGTGCTTAGCAATAATGGCAGCTGAATTGAAGGACAAAGGCAGGTTTTCATCACAGTTGGAGTTAAATTACTTATGAAAAGCAGACTGGATTCTACTTTGCCCTCAGACTCAGTTATCTATTAAAATTCTCATGGCCTATTACTTATAACTCATTTGCAGGTATTCATCAGAAAATGAAGAGGGCTTTTTTAAACTGCAAAAGGCAGAAAATCATCCTTTATTTTTTTGCTGGTTACACTATTTGTCAAGTAGCTGGGACCAGATGTTTTTTTCTGCCCAAAAATTAACCAGCCTACTTTGAAAGCAGCAACACACTTGCTTTTCGTCAATAGAAAATATTTATTTACAACGATATTTACATTTAATGATATTAAAAACAAATGTTGTACAAGAAACATTAAAAATGAACAGCAACCATGAGAAAAATTCTCATTCCTTGTAACAAACAGCTGAAAAAGAGACAAAACCCCACTCTCAGAGGGAAAATATCGCACAATTTACTATTGCTTGTTTTCTGGCACCTTCAAGCATTTAATACTAGTCAATGGATCTGAAAGATCTTGCAGTGCCTCTAATGAGTATTTACTGTCTTAAGCTATCAGACTAGACTGATCTCTCGTCTAACATGCATGGCAAGTACTACATAATGCCATACAGAAAAGGGGACAGTGTAGCCATGCCCAGAAATAGAACAACTGGTGGTCCTTCAAGGGAAGAAAAGGTATGAACTTTAACGATGAGAAACAGAATGGTTTTGGCAATCATTAGTCTGCAGTTCCCATAGATTTGGAGCTTTATATCTGGGCACAGAACCAGTTTGCTGGGCAGCATAACAAAACAGAAAGTATCCTGGGAAAGTGTGAGCTTTCACATCATAGTGTTCCCAGTCAAGTCCTCCAAACAGAAACTATACAAGTGTTTTGGAGTCTGCTCACAGCCTGTACCATCAAAACTGGCAGAATCACAGTATTAGATACATTTTTAAATTAACTTGAAACTAATTAAGAGACCCTGATGCATCCTAAATTTCAGCATGACAATTTAGTGAGAGAAGGGAAAAGGAAGGAAATCAGTGGACAGAACTTACTACCAGCTCTGTGTTCTGACTGCAATTTCAGTCAAGGTTGTAAGTTGAATACTTTGTTCCCAACTCAGGAAGAGAACAAATAGTTCTAAAAAAGCTAAGAGTAACCATCACTAATAATTTTCAGCACTTATTTCCTTGAACATCCTGCTGGATGTTCATTAAAGTTCTGCTGGTGATTATGGCTGTTGCAAGAGAAAAGCATAGTCCAAACACCTAGTTTAGAGGTTAATCCAAGTTTCAAAACACTATCTGGCCACATGAGCAGCCACCACTCTCAGCAAGCTACTAAAACCCTAGGAAAAAAGAAGTATGGATTCCAGAAAAAAAAGTTATAAGAAGTCTTTTACTTTCATATAATTTGATATACCCTCACTCCAAAGTGAACCCAGAACCTTCTAATAAACATGCCTAAAACAGAAGGACTACCAAAATCTGTCAATCTGATATTCCTTCATTGGAAGAATTGCTTTCAATATGTTTTTACGACTGAGACTACAGAGCAGGATCCTACTTTTTTACATCCCATTGACAGGTGAAGCACTGTCAACTCTCTTCTCTACCAGACAAGTAAATTACTTTTAGAGACAGCCATGTTCATCTGGCCAGCCATGGAACACCACTTGTCCAGCCAGCCTCTCACTTCAAGGAGCAGCAAGTTTACAGGAAAACTGTTTCCCTTCTTGCCAACCAAAAAACCCATGTAAGCTACTTTTGATGGCCAGGTTACCAATACAGAACACCCCACAGTATGAGACCATTATCATGTTAAGCGAGGAAATAATGAGTTTAGGTACACTGAAGTTAGGAAAACTATTTTCTTTGGTTCTAAGGCAAATACTGCATGAGCACCTCCTCTCAGTATAAGTGAGCAGCAGCTGGCCCAGGGGTGGGGTGAGGGAACAACAGAGAGATTATCAAACCTTGTATAGACTCTAGGAAAAAGTTTGTGTCAGCCAATAATCCAGACGATTAGCAAGTGTAAGTGATAAAGAAGGGAGATGCAGACAGAGGCCACTGAATTTGTCTTTACACATGGACCCTGCATTTTACAGTTGCCATTTTACAAAATACTCTGCATTTTAAATGAAGAGGCCATTTCAAATGTACTCTGCATTTTCTAATACCACCAAGACTGAGTACGCTAGGAAGCAGAAGGTCTACTGAACTAAACTGCTGGCAGAAAGCAGAGTACGTAACATTGGCCTAAACTACAAAGCACTACTGTTTCTACACAGAGATGAAGTGGAACAGACAGGAGAACTTTCATATCAAACACAAAGGAACAATTTTCAAGCCACTGAAATAAGAAAGGTCTGTAAATTAGGAGGACAGAAACACACACACAATGAGCAGAGTACCATGAACTAAAACAAAGCAAAGAAACCCCAAAACTCAGCATGTAATTATCATATGGTGGCTTATGAATGTGTCTAATCTAGTGGTGATATCTGGGCTAATGAGAAGAAACACACCAGAATTAAAACAACCAAACAAAAACAAAACAAGAAACAGTGCAAAAATGTAATTAAAATGCAGGAGCAAAACAGTGATTTGAATAGTGCTACAGAAATAGAATCATAGAATCATAGAACAGTTAGGGTTGGAAAAGACCTTAAGATCTTCTAGTTCCAACCCCCCTGCCACGATACTAAACCATGTCACCCAAGGCTCTGGAGAGATAATATGTTCCATTGACATATCCATCAAGCAGCAGAGAAAAGATGAGCTCAGGTGAGAGACAGAAACAAGGAATGTTTTATCACATCTTATTTCAAATTCCTGCACCATCAGTGCTCTTATTTTCTCTTTTCCTCTGCTTTCCTCTATCAGCACCACCACACCTGTGAACTGAGTCCACATTCCTGATAATTCCTGAGTCCACCTTACCTACTAATTCTGCAATGTAAGAATTTCGTTTCCTTTCAGATTTAAAGCTAATATTGAAGTTCCTATTTAAGTAGAGGTACCCAAATACTTTGTATTTCTGTTTCAATTCTAAAAACAGGTCTCAATTAAGGAAGTGTTTTGTAGAATGTGGCTGCATAAATATCCATGCAGCTCTCTAAAATATCATGCATCCCCATGTATCATTTTAAACTCCACAAGTACATAAATGGAAGAAATAGTAAACCTCTTCCTCCAACAGAGAGACAGGGAAGAAGATGGTGTTGAAAACTTACTAGGGATTTTGTGCAATAAAACCTAACAAAGAAAGGGAGAGATGTCAATAGGGAGCAATGGGATAAAACAATCCAAATACTTAAATGACTCAGATATATCAAAACCAGGGGGGAAAAACATGGAGAACACATAAACACAACATGGTTGGTTATGGCAGAGGGGTTTCCTCTGACAATATATTATGGGACTGCTCTTTCAAGATGAGAACAGAGGATACAAAAATTAAACAGACCACACCACATCGTACTATGGATAGACTGAACACTTATTTGACCCCTGTGGTCCTTGAAATGACTACCAGTTACATATTTTCACTGCTGACTTCAAAGGAGTATAAAAGAAATCAGACAAGGTATGATACTGTACTGGCATTTAAATGCCGTGTTTACCTCTGTAATGCAGTCTATGACTGACTTTGCATTTGAATCTACAGGTAACTGCACTCAGTAGTATGTTATAAAGTCCCAAAAGCAGCATCAAATAATCATGTGGAGGTTTGCAGGCACGTATCCTAAGAGCACATTGCAACGCTAACTGCGGCGTACACTCTCCTTAATTAATTGTACCTTTCATGGAAAAAATGTTGATTAGAACAGGAAATTTTTCTCCTTAGAAGCAAAAAATACTCAATTCAAATGCCACATCTGCTCTGAAGTAATAACTCCTGGATGTTATCACACACCCCTCCATGCTAGCACCAGAAACACTGTCTAACATTTCAAAATGAAACTTGTTCAATTTTCCATTTAAAGGATAGAAACTGTTCGACAAAAACCTTCCACTGCCAGAGGAAAAAAAAAAAAAGAAGTTTAAAATACTTTCTGAACTCTACAATAAAGTTTGAAAAAAGCTTCTTTAGAAGTTTATACAAAAATCTGGAAAATACAAAAAAAAAGCCAAATAAGAATCCAAGACAGAGAATGTCCAGAGATTTTAATTATTAGCATTCTGGAAATAAAAGCTGAAAATATAAACCATTTACCTATGGTATTTTCTTCCTGCCTTTTGGAGTATTTGTTACATGAAATCACCACCATAAAAGATCTTTGCTAAACTCCAGTCATGCATTTCAAACACCTACAACTGTGTACAAAATTTGGCCTCAAAGCACTACGAAAAAATTCCAACTAGGTAATCAATTTAAAAGGCAAAAGAAAACCAGTGTTTATTGGGCAGATGGCGTTCAGACAGAAGCTCTTCCCTTAGGAATCTTTACGTTTCTCTTGGTCTTTTTCTGTAGCAGCTTTTAAAGCTTTTGGTCTTACACCAAAAAAGAAAAGGAAATATAAAGTATCTTCTCAGTCTCCAAAATGTACAAGCCAGTCCACATAAGAACAATGACCTTGGGTCCATATATGAAACTACAGGGATAGCAGAGAGAAGCTAAACAGCAGTGCTTTTGGGAAAATGGTATGTTTGCAAAATAACAGGAAGAACAAAGTAAGTACGTTACGCACATAAACAGTGAGAGAAGTCATCACCAATAAGATTACTATCCTGATCCCCGAGTGTAACTATAATGTGTTCGTCAAATAAAACACCTTTTACAGTGCTGCTTGAGCTGTGCAGAAATAGCTAAGCTGAGGAATGAAAAACTTCAGTAATTCTCTTCTAGGAAGCTGGACCTTAGAAAATCTGTAAAATTGCTGGTAAACTGAATCAGTGACTGGGGGGAGAAGGGGGTACTGAAGTCTCTTCACTTGCACAAATACTCTCATTCAAATACTAACAGAAGCAGAGATCAAACCCAGATGACTTTTATGAAAGAAGGTGGCACAACTGCTATTTCAGAAAAGCCTATGCAAGAGCATGCCACTGCTACTGAAGTAATCCACAAAAATAGATCTGTTGGCAAAGTGATGCAAGATACCAGTTCTGCCAAATGTATATTTTAAGATTTTTGTTAATACCACAACCTTGTATCAGGGAGCAAAGTTCATTTTTAACCTTAAAATTTAACCAAAAGAAAAAAGGAAGCTTTAACAGGTATAATCCCATGTCAACAGTTTATTTTCAGTGCCAGTTAAAATACAGTTATTTATTTAGTACAAAGAATACACCTTCATTAGACTAGTCTCTATTGTTGGAATACATAGCCCTTTGTGAATTATCTGTTGCTACAAGATGCAGTTTTACAAGCGTCAACGTGTCGTGAACGTGATCAACTGCAACACAAGCACTACATTGGAGAAAAAGGCACAGCAGGCTGAGAACCACCTGGCTTTAAGAATAACAGATTCTTCATCTACTGGAGACTGGCCAGTCATTTGTCTATTAATTAGTCATTACTCCACCAGCAGTATCCTAATTTCAGGATAGCACATCTATGAGGCTGGTTGTGCCTCTGTATCAACACATTTGCACAGGAAACACTAGGCGTTTTAAGTTCTTTTACACGATGTCTACAGTGAATGCAGAATGCATGACATACATTTGATGGCAAAATAAGCAGCAAAACCCATTATTCCTGCTATCAAATACAAACATGTGAACCTTTACAAAAGTTACAGCAGTTTTTAAACAAAATCCTCATTTATCTATCACACAGTTTTATGAAATCTTAATTTTATTTTTGTGAGGGATTCTCTAGAAGATGGGTGTGATTTTCCACCTTTCACTAGGAGGAAGTTTATTCAGACTGATGTGAACTAGAATTATCACACAACATCTGGTTAGTAAAACACATTACCTAAATCAGCAGGGTTACCAGCTGGAGATGTTCAATTCACAGTAACTGGCATCAATGAGCTATGGACTGTAATAGACTGAAAAATTAATTTGCTTTTCACTCCTAAGCTCAAGTGCTCCTTTCTGTGCAAGAACTGTAGAGCAGACCCTTCAGGAAAAATATTCTAATACTCTTCAGGTCTAGCAAATGCAACATTACTTCTAAGATTTTTACTATGGCACTTTAATTAGCATTTCACTTGACTTAATTTGAAGTTCCCCATATTGTTCTTTTTCATATACCGCTGCTAACTTGTGTTAGATAATTTGTGATACTGCTGCTTCTAAGTATTCTTCAAGAAAACTTGTCCCATACCTATTCCTTACTTGCATTTTAACATCTTGCAAAAAACCTTACTCAAATATCAACACTGTATTAGTTATTAATTAGTTATTAATTTGGTCAATAAAATATAGCACAATGGGTTAAAAATAGCTTCTAGTATTTCTAGCAAATAATTACTGTGCAATAAATCTCTGAATTTAAGTGCTATGGCTTGCTACAGACGTTGCAGAGATTGTACCCGATAGGACAGACTCCTGCAAAAACTAATGCAGCTTCAACCATTGTGCAAAACACAGACAAGTTTTTTCCATGCCAGTTATTTCCATCCAGACTTAACAGGAACAGACATCCTCATGATGAAATTGTAGACTGAAACATACATAGTTAAGTAAGTATTCTGAGGGAGAAAGACTATATTCCTTGAAAATAATTCTGTCACACAAGGAAAAGAAAATGGCAAAGTGGGTGAGAAGCAGGCAGCATGTGAAGAACCCCCTGAGCAAGCAAGATGTTTTTTTCAGACAGGAAGCAGCAGTTGCATCTCAACAAAAAAAAGGCTGGCAGGATTGCACCTGCTATTTAAAGCCTCCACCGTTCCAGTTTTATAATGTGATCACAGAAACTGTGACGTTTAATCCTAGCAGTACAATTCCTCATTGCAGAAGAGCCCTGTTTGAAATTGCAAATGCAACACATACTAGAGGAATGACAAATCTAATGTGCTTATGTAGGTGATTGGAATGACCGGACTTTTTCTCCATTCCCTTGGAAGCAAGGGATACTCCTGATAGGCTGGGAATAGTGTGAAAGAGAACCTACCTTTGCCTAAAGATCTCCAGAATACAACTGCAGAGTATAAACCGATTTAAGAAAAGAATTGTCTTGGGCGAATTTCGCTTTTCATGTTCCTAGTCTTCACACCATATATGTGAGTTTCTGGAGACCAGGGACTTCCAAAAGGAGAATGGCAATCCACAGAAATCCATATTCATCAACAGTATTGATATCCCTAATCACTAGATTTAGCAAACTACCCAAGAGAATAATTATTTTGTGAATGTATGTATTGCCAAAGAGAAAACCCCAATATACAATCATTAAGTAAAAGGAGTTTCTGCTAGGGAAGCAACAAAGCGTCATTGCTGTTTGAGGATGTAAGAGCATAAAGTGAGATCTGTAGGGAAAAGACATCTGATTATCCAACTAGATCATCTGACCTAAAATAAGCAAGTTTGTGTGTTCCTAAGACAGGTTTGTGTGGCCTTTCAAAAAAAAAAAAAAAAAAAGGACAAAAAATTTTAAAAATTTAAAAAAACAAGCAAACAAAAAAAACACACAAAAAAACCCAGAACACAAAAAGCCAACCACACACACACACACAACCCCCAAACAAACACATGAACCCAAAGCAAACAAAACAAAACCTTTTTGTCTAACGCTGTCAGCTGGTCCAATTTAAAACTTCATTTCTGCCTACAAATTATGCATGGGCAAGAAAGAGCAGAAGGTAGGCATAAAGAACAGGCAGGATTCTTCCTAAGCAGGCACAAACAGCAAGCAGTAACACTGCACCGTAACAAGCTGCAGACCTGGTCAACCTCTAGAAAAAGGGACATCTTGCTAACAGTTTTTAGAGCTTGTAACTATGCTATATACAAGTGTGCTTGACACTGTCCATAGTATTTTCCATGTGCACTAGTTCCTTGCTACTGATTAGTTACAATTCAGAGAGGGGAATTTTATCTACAGATTTAAGACACTAAATTCATCTGTAGCAGAAACACCACCACAAACCTGGTTTGGACTTTTCAAGTGCTTGAAAGAGAGCATCTTTCAAGACAAAGCATCTCTTTTCTTTTTTTTTTTTAATAATTTTAGTCTCAAAATTATATTTAGTATTGTGCAGTCTTCTGTTATTATACCTTAACTTGGAAATTATTACTGACATAATGGTCAGTCAACACTTGGGATAGGTGTAGGCATGAACTACGAAATACACTACATAGATCAGTTTTTGTTTGGTATAAAACCCAAGTATTCTTTAACACCCATTTCATTTAGACATAAAGGCTGATGTTTGCAAACACATCAGGCCTACTTATGGCTCCTTTGGAAAAGTTAGAAACATGATCTAGGGAAACGCATCTTCAGGAACAGTAATGACAAAGTAGGTGGACAAAGCCAGGCTGCTTCACTTTAAGGAGCGTAAGTTACCTGTATTACTTTTTAAAGCAAACACTTTGAACCTATTTTTATTGTGCATGTGCTTTAAAGCTTTACAACACTACCTGCACAATGTAATTCAGGATTGCATAATTCTGAAACAAGTAAGAAAGCAGCAAGCTAATATGAAGTCCATAAATGTGCCACTTGGTAACATTATAAATGCTGTATACTTACAGACACTGACTGAAATTATATATGCATGTATAACAAATGGATACATATCTATATATAGAACTACCTCTTTACTTCACTACATAATCAGGAGCTTTGAAGACACTGACAGCATACTATCACATTTTCCATCTTATTTATAACAAATTTTCACTGCTTGTAGGAGGATTCTGATTAAGTATTTAAACTTCAGTGATGATTAAGTTGAACAAACTATTAGTCACTATGGAACGGCCAAACATTTATGTCTGGAAAAAGTTCCATTAAACATTAAGAAATCTTTCTAACCCAAACAGAATGGTGTGCATTACCTCCAGCATGTTAAAAGCTGGAAGAAAACCAACTAAATAAAACCCCAGAACACTGATTTTCGATAGTCTTTTGAAGGGTCAGTTCCTTATGTCATACTTGCTGGTGTACACCTAAAGGCAACTGAACATTTAACTACTAGGATTCATTGTTCCTTTGTTTCCCCTTTGGCAAAACAGGGAAATTCAGTATCAAAAGAACACAGGACAAGTCAGAGGGAAGGAACCTCAGAAGTCCTCTCAAATAGAAGTTTAACCTCCTGCTCAAAGTCATTAGGTCAAAGCTGGTTTCTCATGAGTTTAACCAGTTTTATTTTGAAAACCTTCAAGGACAGAGACTGCACAATACTAAGGTTATGCAAAGCTCACATTCTTCTACTGCACTGGTAAGAAAACAGCTTAAAAACAAAAAACAATCCCAAGCAAACAAAAAAGCAAAGCAAACACCAAAACCAAATGAAAATCAAAAACAAAACTCGAACATCTCCCCCCCCCCCCCCCCCCCATGGCATTTTAAATGTGTTTCCCGCTGAACTAAACAAAAACATTTTCCTTTTTAGCACTTTTAACTTTACTATACTAGTTATATTTCTAATGGCAACATACCTGGAACATCAAATGAGTCTGAACTCAAACTTCTGGGGACTCCCATTAGACTTGAACTTAAGTGGCGAATTACTTACCTGTGAGTACCATTTACACATCAATTTGTGCTATGTATCTCCAAATGTAAAAAAAATAATGAAAATTCTCTGGTCAAAGAAAAATGTTCTACTTTCATCTAAAAATCTCTGCCCCATCCCAGGTCAAGTTTCTCCCACGGAAAGTTGAGGGTGGCTGAGGGGGAATCAGTTCTTCATTGAATTTAAAGAAGGTACTCAGATTTTTCTAAACCTTAAGTGTACTAATTATTTATGAAGCCAGGAAGAACCTAAACCACTGATGAAGAATACTTCTCAAGTAGCATTCAGGCTTGTTTTAAGCAAGGAAGGGTGTTAGTCTTGCAATGCAAATTCTTAATGTCAAGATGGCAAATATTTATCAGAGGCACTCCTTCCTTAAATCTTAGCACTTACAGACAAATAAAGCGGCACAGGATATATCCTGGAGAAGACAGAAAGAAGGCAGCTCTGGAGATAAGTTAAAATGTAAAAGTCTGTATAAATATTTAGACTTTTTTTCCCCCTAATCATATATAATAATAGTAATAATTGGCTGGATCTTGAGCTACATATTTTCATCAAATAATTCAACTTGTTTAAGAGTTAGAATAGCTACAGTTAAGCTACTAATTGTTACAACTCTTTGGAAGTATTTTTAAAGTGATGGAAGGTTAAAAACTAAGGTTTTAAGATAACATTTAGAATATTTTCATGCTACATCATTCTAAATGAAAAGGCAAAGAAAATAAAGCTATTGCACATATGCTAGAATATGCATCTGCCAGCACACACCAGGAAGCTGGGTTTGCTTTTTACTAACTGGTATTATTCTTACCAATTTTAAGCAGTCGAGGGAACACATTCCTCAGCTCTTTTGAATGGAAATTCTAAGTTTACCCTCTGAGATCTTGGGGACTTGGTAGAAGCACCTATTCTAGCCCTGTTACAGTGAACTTTCTGTTTCTCAGGCAAGGCTCGTATCTAAATGGCCATTGTAAGTTCTTCTAAAAGCTTATTCTGATGAGTTAAAAAGTCCACACACATTTTCTATTAATGGTCAAAACCAGCGATAGCTAACTTTGTCTTCAAAGACAATATATGAAAGATATTTGCAATCCTTGCCTTGTCTATACCAGAAAATGATAATGTAGTGTCACAAGCGCATCTTTTTGTGCCTATAGTTATATCTGGAACAGCGCTACCTATGTATCTTATCTGGAGCAAAATCAATTTATACACAATATGACAACTACTGGAATTTTTAAAAAAAGATACATAACTAACCTGTGCTTTAAATTGTTCAGCAAAAGCCAGAACTTTACATACTCTGCAATGTCTCAAACAAATGTTTTGCAGAAACAGAAATACCAGATGCTTCCACTGACATAACAAACAGTAATCCAAACTGTCTGCAATGGAAGAAATATCAAACTTATTAAACTGGGAAATGTTTTTAAGATAAAAATATTTGGAAAAGTCATCCTTTTCTCCTATATACTACCCGTAGTTCTGATGCTTACAGTTGTGCTTCTTTGAAGCCATGACATTTAACAGCCCAATCATTTTTTAATTCTCATATTTTACAGAGGTCAGCATTTTACAAGGTCTTTTTTAATTTATAAAACTTCCAAGATAGTTACTTTACCTACAATGCACACATGTACTTTCAGCAGTAACAATAAAAATGTCTTCCCTTGAAAAGTGTTGTATTCCACAAAAAGCCTTTATCTGTAAGTAGCAAAATTAAATGACAGTTCGTATTTTCACTGTGAAATAAGTATCAGTCACTTGGAAAGTTCTGGCACTGTACTTGGATAACATGTTTGCACGCTTAATATAGTCACCCACTTTTTCCAGAGGCATATAGCATGTTATATTCCTTGATTATACTCTCAACTGAAGCAACCCAGAGTTAGCATTAGGTCTGAAGAGTAACTATCAGTTATTGCTACAGCAACTGAGCTTGCCCTGATTAATCTCCACAATGCTAGGGCATAACTTTGGTTAGATTCCACCACCTAATTCTCATCTCCTTGTTCACGCTGCCAATATCTTTTCTCAATCCTTGTACAAGCTGTTTATTTATTAAGTTGGAGGTTTTTCATACTGACACAGACTCCACACTTTCCATCTCTTTGCTGTCCTTCTTCCAGCTACTTTTCACCCAGGTTTGTTTTTTTTCCACAATTCTTATTTATCCCTTTCTCATGGTTTGCTATACAATCCCATTCAGCAGTTTCAATTTTGACTCAAAGTGTCTTCCTGAAAACACGTGATGAGCAGGACTAGGTTTCTCATTAGAATGTAAGGCCAGGCAGGTATAGAAACATGAAAAAAACTCCCCCTCTATTTTAGGGAAGATATTTGCAAGCTATCTCCTCATCTCCCTGTTCTGGGTTATTTAAGTATGAGAACTGCAATGTTATTCATATGATAAAATGATGCAAAGTGCCTCACTACTAAAACAGGAATATCACTCACAAGCTAAATGTACTATAATAGGAAATAATTGGATCATATGGAATTGAAATTATGCAAAAGAAAATATCAAATGCTTCACAAACTATCCATGCTTACTTCAATCCACAAAAGCTTTTAGTACAGTAACTAGAGGATATGAAGCAAAAAAAGGGAGCAGGGATGGGGGAAGTGGTCCATTTAATCCACACGCAAAAGAAAAATGGAGTCAAACAGCCTGCAAGGTAAGTTTCTAAGGACTGACACGCATTATTTTCACCAGGGAAAAACCTTACTGCAGTAGTTGCAGTCTATTAGGAAATAGTATGTCAGATGAAAGATTCCATAAAACACAATGTCCAATTCTGTCCACGTATGATATTATCAAAGTAGATGAATTACTAACATAACTTGCATAAAGAATAACTCCAGATGATTTTGTTTCTGTTGAGAACTTCTGATATGACAAATACTGGTGAGTAGGATACCAAGAGGTCACCACCCCTAACGCACACAACCTGCATCGTTTTCCAGATTACACTTGTGCCAAGAAAGGAAGACCAGTGCCACCTTATAGTCAGTATTTAAATGCCCCTGCAGCTCAGGATTTCCTTCATCAAGTACCAACCTCATGAAAAAGTGCCTTGCTTTCTCAGTAAGAACGCAGGGTTTGAGAAGAAAGCTCAGTGCTGCATCAGTGGTGCTGTCAGTGAATCCTGACCACTATGTATTGTGCTATATTATGTTTACTTCTATATGTAGTTATAACAGATGACAGTTAAGCTCTCACCACAGAAGTATTTACACTAGTAAGCCATAAAAAAGGTTTCAAAGTTCAGCATGTATACCAGAATGGTATGGTCTGGAAGGGACCTCAAAGCTCATCTAGTTCCACACCTTCCACTAGCTCAGGTTGCTCAAAGCCCCATCTAACCTGGCCTTGAACACTGACAGGGATGGAGCAGCCATACAATTATTCTTTCCTCAAAAGGAAGTAGATGCAAGGAATCCTAATGATGCAGTCATACAACTTCTGAAAGAAGTATCATGTATTTCAGCAGCACTAAGTGCTGGATGCCCTGTGAAACACTAGGGGTTTTTAACATTCCTCCAAGCTTAACAAAATATTTACTACAAATATTAGTCTTTTTAGCATAAATTTGCCCTTGGACTCAAAGTGGGAGATCCGTGATTCAGCTTCAGGACAATTTTCAGGGAAGAAAAGATTTCAGAACTGAATCTAAAATAATCTCACTCTCACACAGTGCCTCTTCATTCCTGTCTCACAAAATGTGTGTAAAGAAGAGTTTGGTATAACTTTCTTATAGCATGGTGTTGTGGTCATCTCTCATGATTTCTTTTACTCATTGAGAATTATGTATCTTCTTACTTATCAACTCTTCAGGATTGTTAAAACACTAGATTCTAGTTGAAAAACAGACCTCAGACTTATTATGCTGTATTTTAATGATATTCAGAACTGAACTTCATTATAAACCTTAAGGCATGGCTTATCAGATGCAATCACCTACTGAAGAAGTCTTCAATACCCTCTAATTCTTGTGGCATTATTTAGAGAGCAGAGCAAAGCTATCATGAAACTAACTCCTAATCACTATATTTAATCGCAGAAATCAAGGAACTCAATTATAGTTGAGCAAAATAAAATTTGTCCTATCTAGAAAACACCACAAATAGGAACCTGATGTAAGTCACCATAGCAGGAAGTTTCTCAACTTTCAGATGGTTTTTACATTTCACACAACTATAGTCAGAGATTTTAAACACAGTCTACCTCTAATAAAGCTTTCTATACAGAGAAAACGAAGATGCTGCAGCCTTGAAAGACAGTCAGAGATAGAACTGAGCTGCAAGTTAACACTTGTACACTTTTTGTAGCCTCAGGCAAGAAAAGATTAGGTTCTTCTCATCTAATGTAGGTTACACCCACCATTCTAACAAGCAGCAGTAAATTCATTTTACGAGCTCAGGAAGTTGTACATGTGTTCACACTTTAAGTCCTTAGTGTTACTTTGGGAAAAGTGTAGCAAAAAATGCTATATTTTGCATTATAACATCCATTTATGAAGCTGGGAATTGCATACAATATTTCTCAGTCTCGTTTCCTAACAAGATGAAGAAGTGAGTAAGACTGTGTAGAGAGGCCCCTATGCAACCCCAAAGAAGCAGCATCAGAGCTGGCACAACACATACAGCATAATTAAAAGGCTCCTGCATCACTGATTGTGCAGCTAATTTGAACTGTTTGTAAAGAAAAAACCTCTCAGTCACTATCAACGTCCCACTAAGTGAGTTCCCTACCATTTCTTGCGCCTAAAACGCATAAAAATCTTGATTCACACCAACTTAAGAGTACAACTGTAGCTCAAAAGACTTGGCTGCAACTTATCGCTCTCCCCCACCCCAAAATTTGTTGTGGCAATGAAGATTCATGAAGATCAGAGACCTGCAAGATAAGCTGGCATACTAAAACCCACCAACAAAGAGGAGATTTAACTGATTCAATACTAGCATCTTGAAACAGCTCATCTTCTTTAAATTCAAAAATTCAAGGACTTTCCTTCTCAAGATTGATATTGTTGGTGCCAATATCAGCGAGGTCTCATCTCACCCTGAGCTTGGTTTTGAGGGAAAAGTCCTAATATTTATTCTTGTAGGGATGCTTCTGTGGACTAAAAGCATATCAGACAGACTTTAAACCCTAACAGCACAAAGTAACAAGGCCCCACAAATAAACCTGAAGGTTTAAACACTAAATCTCGTTACAAGAAACACAGTATCAACACACACGCACACACTCTGTAAACTTGCTGAGTTTACCCTCCCTACTGAGACAAGGAAAACAAAAGAAAAACCTCACATAAAGGTAAGAAAGATGGAAACAGCAACATCAGGACGTTTTTTTCCCTTTTGAATTATCTAATGTAGAGTTCAACTACATCCCAGGAAAAGGTAAATTTTAGAAGCTACCTGATTCAAAGACTAAGAGCTAGCTACTGATTTACACTTAAAAGTGAGGGAACAAAATGAAGATGTAATTTTGGTTAGTTCTGGCTCTCAGATTCCTTTTAACTACTGAACACACCATCTCTAAAATTTAAAGACAGGATTTGCTATTTGACTGAGGAAGTGCATGTCAAAGTCTAAAGACACCCTTCACTTTCAGGCAGGAAGTTCAGAGTATAGAAACCATGCCACAGATTTAAACCACAAAAGACATTTTATGGTATTTTATTTGCTGATGAAGATCCAGAAACAGAAGGGATGAAGGAAAAAAGGAATAAACCAAAAATACTCTAGTTATTTCAGTACGACTAGCTGTGGAGATGCTTCTTCAGAACTTGTAGCAGATGAAAACTAAGTTTACTGTAACTGCTTTGACTTCTACATGTATATACACATACACGTCATTTTGTACGTGATGCAGTTTTGCACTGGTGTTATGCCCAAATGGAAAATTCCAGGCAAAACAATGTTATTAAAGACAGACAAAGCCTTTCCTTAGAGTGAATCACATACCAGTAAGAAATTACATCTTGTTACAAACACCAAATACTAAATCCAGATAGAATGTAAAGGAATGACGCCTGCTTTTTATTATTCAAACGAGGATATGAAAAACCTTTTGCCAAATCTACCATGCTGGCTGGAGGATTATTTAGTGTATACTACATCCAGAAAATAGGAAAAACTGATGTACAAAATATCAGATCTTGGGTTGGCATCTCTTAGAAAGCTGGGTAGTCACCCTCACCAAAAGACAAGGGCAGACAACCTTTGAAATCCTGGGAACATAATGCTCATCTAGACTTCAGACTGAAAACTTTACAATACTCCCAAGCACACTTTTCTACTGGATTTCGTACATGTGACTGTGAAAGGAAGAAGGAAGGAAGGATGGATGGACAAGGGAACCAACAACACTGAAATGTGTTTGTAGCCTCCTAACCCATCATGTCAAGCTGAGAGTAATTAAGAAATGATGTGTTTAATAATGATCTACCCAAAGTGTTCTCAGGGACACATGAGTACAGACTCAGTACCCAGCCACTAGTCAAATCACCATTAATTTCTGAACAGAAAAAAAGGGATGACATCAAGCTTTAACTTGATGTTTTTAGCATTATAAAAAGTTTGATGTTTTTAGCATTATTAAAAGCCATCAGTGTGTATGTTTTTACAGAAACGGGGACTGTTTACGTGAGTCCTGACATTAACTTTAGTGTGCAAATGCAAAACTGAAAACCTGACAGTGTTTTGTTCCAAGTGCCGTTATTGGAAATGCCTTGCAGAGCAACAGATTGACATGAAAACAACATATTGCTATGCTATAGCCTCTTTTCCATGTCTTGTTTTTTAAAAAAAATCATTTTTATTTTAACATCAGTTATTTTCCTACCAGTGTATTTTAGCAAATGCAAACTGTACTTCCTATGATCATCAAGATGGCAACACATCAGACGTTAACACAGGCGAAGAATACCGGTGCAGAATTAAGAGCACAGCACCTTTACTTCAGGAGAAAAAACAGACAGTAATTGGGTTGAGGGGAAGCAAGCAGGTCAGTAACTAGGTCACTCAATGCCATTTCCTTCATCTTCAAGCTCTTTGAAGGTAATTCACTTTAAGATGAATTACTCAAAGACGGTTCCCCAAAAACCTCATGCAAAATCTATTCATGGGTTCAACTACCCCCAAAATTGTGTAGCCTAATATACACATCTGGAAGAACTACAGCAAAACCTTAATAAGTCCCATGTAATTTACAGGTTCCAATTTGATTTTCTAATGCTCTTTGGAAGGTAAGACTAGAATTGATGTTTCAGACCAGTTTTAAGGGGAAAATTTAATCATATAATAAATTGCATTAGTTCATTTCAGTGCAAACAAAAGTACGTGTCACAAGTCTACAGAATTTTGTCCTTTCCATGTATCAGTTTACCCCAGTATCTTTAATACTTTTTATAATTTACTTTAAAAGCATTCCTTAGCATTAAAATCCTCAAACCTGTTTTGGTTTTAAATATTTTTTAAATATATTTTTAAATATATGAAAATATCTGTAGGAATAACTATATACTGACACAGCAACCCTGCATTCTAAACTTATGAATACACGAGTGTAAATTGATAATTACATTTGATTTTTATTATTCTGTGTGATAACCTGAAGAATCCCTTACCATACTAAGTGAAGTTTTGGATCTAAACTACACTGTAAAATGCCTTCCATTTCAAAGCACCAATAATAATCAGGACACCGGAAGCATGATTTGTGAAAGCAGGAAAGAACATTCCTTAACCTGGTATTTGATGCAAACACTTTTTGTACATAATGAAACGTGTTTCTAATGGAGTGCCACCAGAATTTTAATTTGGAGATTATCAACATTGGAACGGCAATGGCATGTGTATTTACATCATCTGAAGGCTGTACTAAGCAAAAGTATTAGAGGTCACACTCCTAAATAAGTAAAAGCAGGATGTATGTGGTGAAGCGAAAAGGTGAGGTCGAGTTTCCTAAAATTCCAAACAACAAACTGAAAGCTAATATCTTCACCAAGAAAGCAAACGAAGCATTACCCTTACAGCTCTTTCAAATAAGTCTTCTGATCCTATTTCCCAGCAGTGCTTAGGGACCAAAACTAGATTAAACTTGCACGCGTTGCAGAGACATCCTCCCAGTCCCAATACTCAGGGGTTTGGTATTATTTTTGTTCTGTTTTGGGGAAGTTTTTTGGTGGGGGTGTTTGGGTTGCTTTGCTTTTCTGATTGTTTTTATTATCTGACAGCAAAAACAAGGAATAATCTGTCCTGTCCAATTTTATCCAGAGACACAAATTTTCAATATTCTATGTAAGTCAGAAATATTTTGAAGTGTATTGTGGGTAAATAAACAGATATGTTCTTTATAGAGCTATTTTGCAAACTAAAAATTATATACTGAGATGTATAAGGTAAGAAATTAAAGCATAATTTTATTTGCGATCTAGTCATAATTGTAATGTTGAAGTAAGCAAGGTAACAGAAAGAAATGTATTACAAGTTCTGTTCTCTATGGCCCAAATTAAACATTTTACTCCCATTTGTGCAGAAGGTCGTAAGAATATAGAAGAATTGGAGGGATTTTCATAATCTTAAAGACTCTGCATGAAGGAAATCTCCGTTTCCTCTACACAGTTTAAATGAATAGTTAGTACAAAGCTGGAGGAGAGTACAGAATGTGTTTAGTGCAGAATGATTTCTCTTTTAAAGCATCAAGCAAAACTGTTTGGGTCCTTCCAGAACAGCAGGTGTAAATGATATAGCCCAGCAACCTGCTTGCCACCTCCTGCAAAGAATACTTCTACTTTCATGCCTATGCACAGATTGTTAGAATATCATCACTGCAAGATCGCTGGAGCTCAGTGTCTTCTCAAAGTAGTGGTGTTTAAAAGTAATGCATTAGTAAAACAAGAGACCTTAAGAGTCAAGAGAAACAGGGAGAGATCTAGTTCATAAAATACATAACGCAGGTCCAAGTTGGAAGCATGATTTAAGAAATAAAAACAAAAAAATCCACCTTAGTTTAGGAAAGCACTTAAAAAGCTCCCCCCTAAAACTGAAATTCCGTGGTTTTACTGTATACCCTCTTTGCCGTGTATCTGCATGTCTACAACCCCCAATCTCATAGCACTCTTTAATATATTCTATTATGTTCCTTTGACATCTTCTGCAAGAAAGGAATGGTTGTCATAAACGGTTTTTATCAGTCAGTAAGATTGTGACAACAGAAGAAGAAAGCTCGAGGCCAGCGGAAAGGCACCAGAAGTTAGCAGACACAGATGCGGGACAAAGAACTACTGAACTGAAGCTAGGATCATCCACATGTGCTATGCATGATGTGACTAAAGTCACTTGTTTTCTCTACCTAACTGCTCTCCTCCTCTTAAGGACTGAGAAATAGTAACTATCTTGCCTCTGAAGAAATTATAATGGAAGGCACTCCCATGAAAAGAATGGAGTCCTCTGCATGAAGATGTGTGTTCTGAACTGAAAGTGGTCAGAAAGATTAAGTTTTGCAGAAAGATAAATGTATTCCTGATGCAGAAACAGCTGTTTCTACTAACATTAGCAATAGGAAAATGTCTTTATATTCACCTCCATTGGTTAGAGCCTAAGTGGACAGTAAACAGAGTAAAGCCATTGTGAACTGCAGCCTATCAAATATTATAAAGCACCTATAGCAGCAGCCAAACAAAATCTTGTTTGGAGGATTCAAGACAAGGATGTAATACAAAACTTGTAGACAAGATGATACTTCTGTATTGTGAACACCTAGTTAAAAAAAGGTTTTACCCCTCTTGAAATACCCCAATCAGTACTTTTAGTACACATACCTCGAAGAATTCTCTCCTCATGGCAACGTAGAAAGTCCCAGATTCTAACAGTGCCGTCGTCAGAGCATGTAGCAAATTTATTATCCGTGGGTGAGAAACTGTTACATGAAGACACACAGCAGGGGAAAGAAGTCAGCATTTAACAGATTATCTATGCTTCTCAGACAGGGCAAAATAATACTTAATGTGTTATACACCGAAGGATGCATTGGAACATAGGGGCTTTAAAGTGAATACAGTGCCTGTCAAATGACACTTCATTACAAGACATGAATTAAGCATAGGATTACTATTGCATTGCAGTCCCGTCAAAAGAGGAAAAATATTCCACAATTTATTCTTAGCACCTTCTTATCTATAACTGCACACTGTAGCACTTGATCTGCAGGATGAGAAGCAACATCAGTATGATTTGGGAACTGACACCCTAGATTTGCATGTTGGGTAATACCATAAGTGACACTGCATAGAAGCACAAGAGAACAGTTCTTAGGGGGAAAAAAAACACCCTCCTCTTCATCCACAGGTGCTTTGCAGCAGAGAAGCAAAAATAAGGGAAAGCTGGTCACAGGAAAATGCTAGCTGGATTAACTGTTGGGAAAAAATGTACATAAAGTAAGTGTACCGCTTATTGCAAAAGTAATTTGGAAAAAATCCTCTCATTACACCCCATCAACACCATGAAAAGAATCCTATAGACACCGAAGCAGCTTCCAGATTGAACAGTCAGTATTGCTTGATGAAAGTCACTGGAAAAGCAAGAGGTTATTTAGCGATGTGATTAGGGCCAGAACATCTCCAGCAACTGAGGCACTCTCTTTCTCGTGCAGTGAAAGACCAGGATGGAGCCCTTGCAAAACCCTGTATCTTTATAATCAGGAAAGGGCTTAAAATAGCAGAGAAATTCAGTGTATGGGCCATGATAGTCAGACTGAATCCAATGTAAGCACTTCTCAAAACCAAACTCTGGCAGAAAATGCTGCACCCTAAAGAAAAATGGTGACTTTAATGGGTTTGTGGCAGTGAACCTTTACAACCAAGGGCCAGCACCTAAACCCGAAGAAACACTGCTTTAACTTCATTTTGGATCTGCAGCTTCTCTTCAGGCTTACTTTAAAAACACTTCCGTATCTTACTAAAGATTATATGCAGGTCTGCTTTAGAAACATCGTTCTTTTACATCTTACTGATAGTATCACTTTAGATTCCATTTTTTTTTATATAGACATTTGCACAACTGAGGCATCAACACTGAACCAAGAGAATACCCTACAGTCTTCTTTTCAATGGCTTGCTTACAGTTTCAAGCTTGAAGAACCCATTCAATATTAACATTAGACTTCTGTATGTGGCAGTCTGCGTGGGTATTTAGTATTACTGGAAGTCTTGGCTTCACCAAGCCAAGCAGTTCTTCACTTTATTTAGTATTTTATTATTTTGTGAGAACTATGCAGGTGTTTTATTTCTGAAGGCTTTATATTTTATTCAGTTAGATTATTAAAGACTGAATTCTTTATTTGGAATGAAATTGTAGTCTTACACAGTGCGTATAAAAAGGAATAACTGATACACATTGTCACCATATTAAAATGAAAAGAATACCAGTGCAAAATGCGGCAGACAAATACATCTCTAACATATTGCAGAGGCGGATACTGGGACAATACTAAGTCAGAAAGGTGCCAGCAAAACGGTGAGAATGTGGAAACAAAAGAAAATATTGTGTTTATGTGGTGCAGGAAGTTTCCCAGAATCTGACAGAACCCATGCATTTCTGCACCCAGAATACACTTAGAGAACAGTCTAATCATGGCAATAGGTACTACAGAAAATGGTATATTGTGTATAAACCTGGCCTCTCTAATCGCCTCCTTATGTGCCTGGAACATCTTGACGTTGTTCATGTTGGACTGCCAGTATTTCACATATCCCCCGTGGTCTGCTGTCAGCATCCACATATCATTGTGTGACCAAGTCATAGCCCTTACAGGGCTGTCATGAGCCTGTAAATTCAGAAAAGAAACTTCTAGCAAACATGTTCAAATACTATCTGACCCACACAAACACAAAAGTTAGTAAAGCTCCCACTTAACAGCTGCAACAAAGAAATGAACACCACGATGATGATCTACTTAGATTCATGCTGTTACTGCAGCAAAAAATATCCCATACTCTCTATACAATGGTCTCTTGAACAATATATGAAGAGTATTTGTATTGTGTTTCCAAAATGGCTCTGTTTTATTTACAAATACTGAGAGTATGCTTTTGAGAACAGTTAGTATAGCATATGAAGATGGAATGAGAAGCATTAAACGAACTGCCTTTAGCCATGGTCTGACATGGAATCAGAGCAGAATACAAACATAAAAGACTTATAAGGCTCCAATTACCACACTTAGACTAGATGAACATGATGAGCAGGGTGAAGATGCTTTCCTAAAACATGCTCCCGAGACCTCAGGGAATACACAGAAATCTTGATAGATGAATTTACCTGCAATATCGTTTCAAAATTGAAAGTCAGTCCATTCCATAAAGTGAACTCTCCACTAGATGCACCAGTGACCAAACGTCTCCCCTCAGGAGTCCACTGCAAAAGAAAAGTATAACTAAACTGTGCAAATACAACATTCAAATATTTCTCCACAATTCTACAAATAAATCATGAGCTTTTTTCAGGGAAACTGCAGAACTGCAATTTTCCTAATGACTTTCTAGACGATGTGAGACAAACAAAAATACAGAACTGTGCCAGAAGGCTTTTGACTTTAATAACAAGAGGACAAAGCCCACTGTAAAAGCAATGAAAAAAAAATGTTGCTGTAAAGAAACAACTTATGGGCACCAGTGCATTTCCAGCACAATATCCATACTAAACAATATTGCTGACATCATGGAAAAGTTAAAAGATGCCATAAGAGTCAAAGAGCAGAGACCAAACTGCCTTTTCTTCTGAGAATCAAGATGTATTAGCCCCTCAAAATGGGGAGAAACAAAACTAAGCAGGAAGAGCACCTCAAACTCAAGTGAGGTATTTATTTTGTACTCAGACCTTCTAACTTTCTAAAACCATCCACAGAAAGACTAGACACAGAAGTAGTCAATATATTCCACATGCTGGTTTTATTTGGAATCGCTATCTTGGAATATCTGGAATATATTGGAATATATTTGGAATTATCTTTTTTCTTGATTCAGTTAAGAATATCACTCTAATGTAAATGAAGACAATACAACTAAGTGAATCCAACACTATACTCACCCTAACAACAAACACTGGGCATTTTACTTTATTAGTAGATGTCCGAACAAATTTTGTTGTTACAGCATTCATAGGGTTGTTCAGCATTCCTATAGGAGGGACCAACTGTGAGAGAACAAACCGAAGATTTAGTAATAACATTTCTAACCAGAAACTGCAAGAAAAGCGTATCTACTGAACACCCATTTTTGGAAAATCAAGTTTTTCATTTGCAGGGATATTATCAAAAGTGTTCAAAAGTCTGCATGATTTACCACCTCAAACATCCAGAACTAGCATCTTTGCAAGCTTAGTGCCTTACAAGTATTCTTTTTTTCCCAAAAATTAAAGCCTAACCAATTTCAGATTCTCTTCTGCCCTAGTTTCAGCTGGGATAGAATTAGTTTTCTTCCCAGTAGCTGGTACAGCGCTGTATTTTGGCTTTAGTCTGAAAACAGTGCTGATAACACACCGATGTTTTAGCTATTGCTCAGTAGCACTTACCCTGATCAAGGACTTCCCAGTCTCTCATACTCTGCCAGTGAGGAGAGACAAGAAGCCAGGAAGAAGCAGTCAGGACATCCAACCCAAACTAGCCAAAGGGATATTCCACACCACAGCACATGATGCTCAGTGTAGAAACAGGGGAGTTACCCAGGAGGCACAGGGGCTTGTTGGGCATCAGTCACCAGGTGGTATTTTTTCGCTTGTTAGTTTCTTGTGTTTTATTTATACTTCCTTCTCCTTTTCATTAAAATTATTATTATGGTTATTACTATATTTTACTTTTTTCCCCAGTTATTAAACTGCTCTTATCTCAATCCACTGTTTTACCTTTTTCTGATTCTCCTCCCTGTACCACAGGGGCAGCCTGGGAGAAGTGAGCAAACAGCTCACTGGCACTTATTTGCCAACCAGGCAACATGTGGGACATGAATACCAACAGAAAAGATAATGCAGAATCAGGATAACCTTCAAGTCTTTAGGGCCTCTTGTGAGCAAGAAAGATAACTTCAGCTGATAGACAGAATCTTTCAAATTTCCTGGAAAAATTTTATGCACAGATAATCATGAAACAGAAACATTTTACTTACATCATTATAATACCCTGCATCAGGCTGTATTGCTCGCATATCTCGCTGGTCTCTCTGCCATACTCTATTCTGGAAGAAGAAAAAAAATCCTAGTTCATACCACCACTACACTTCACTGTTAAACAACAGAAAATAAAGGAACACACTGACAGCTTAATTAGGAAATTCCAAAGCACTCCAAGGATTTTAAATTAACTCAGTTATAAGACTTTGGTCTCAGTACACCTGTAGAATTTGTACAGCATAAACAACAGATTCAAGAATGCTTTAAGTCTTCATTTCATCAGACTAAAGCAGCTCTTCTAAAATTACAGCTTAACAATATGAAAAGAGCAGTCCCATGTAATAAGGCACACAACTGTAACAAAGATGACTGGTTCTTTGCTGCCCAGGCTAATAGGTACTCTAAAAGCTACCAAACTTATTCGAAAACACTTTACATGAACTAAACCTGAAATTATTTCAGCTTTGTGCTGTGCATTTTAACAGTTTGGATCTGTGTACATATTAGAAACAAAAGCTAAAATTCTAGGTAAAACACTTCCAGTAGACACTACTACAGTTTGCTAGAATTTCATAAGCCAAAAGCAAGTTACGTTTTTAATAGTACCACATCAAGTTAACTCAGTCAAATTGAAGCTGGGACCAAACTGGGATTCTGGTGTATCCTAATTTTGTGTAAGGCAAAACACACAGATCTGATTTTTGGTTGTTTTTCCACAAACAGAAGTTTGTGGGTGCTTATTTCTGCCAAAAAAAAAAAAAACACCAAAAAAAATACAAAAAAAAACCACAAAAGGTCCTGAACTACTAATTCTTTGGCGGGGGGGGGGGGCATTTCTAAAACGTAAGAGTATGTTTCAAATGTTTAGTGTCTAAACAGATCTTAGTAGGTATTTTATTATTAAGAAAACCTTCAAACTGTCAACATCTACAAGCTATAATCATGCACATGCCACATAAAATCAATTTCATCATGATCTTGCAATGTTGCCGCTGAGATTCCAACAATCCCTGTATGTATGGATGTGATTCTATTTCTTCTGAGCTAATATCCAGAAAATATTGATCGTATAATTGTACAGTAAATCTTGATCATATTTTTATATTTAAAAAATTAATACTAACCCATCAGGAACATTAAATAAGCATTTTTACAGAAACATTTATTCAACAAAACTTAATTTGAAGTTGTTCTTTAGCTATTAACTGTACAGAAAGGGATCTTCAGAGAACACAGTGCAAGTTACAATGCTATTTAGTAGAATGATGAGAAAACATTTTTATGGTGCCCTGGTTTTGGAGGGGAACGGGGTAACAGTTTATTTCCCATTTTAGGAAATTTCCATGTCAAAAATGGAAATAAGAACAATTACGTTATAGAATGAATTTTTATGTTCACTGAGAAGTCAGAACATCACACAAAACACTCAAGTGCGCTCCAAGTTGAAATTCCAAGACAGAATGTAAAAACTGGTGGATACACACACAACAAATTCAGCTGTGTGCATGTGCAGTTTTATTACCAAGGACCAACCCCTTTTTATTCATACTCTACCAAATTTACAAGCATTTGTCATTTAGTTTGAAACTGCAGCAGTAGATCTTCCAGAATTCTACACTGCTCTTTGGACACTGAAAAGCACAATTACAAATGTCAGGCAAGAAAAGCTTTCCAAACAAAACCAGAAAATTAACTAACCTCCAAATATTTAATTACAGAGGGATTGTAGTCTATGGTCTTCCGGTTCACAGCTTTTCTCATCCGCTTTCCATCAAAAGTAAGCTGTTGCATTGCTTGCTGCTGTGCAAAATCAGGTCTTTTGTAGAACAACTGCCGAGGTGCCTGATGCTGGAACCTCGGCATGTGGAAAAATCGGGGCGGAGAGCCAATTTCTGTGGCCATGGCTGTCTTGTTTCTGGAAGTCTGCAAAAAGTAAAACACTTGTTTACTTAATAACAATGATAAAAACCCCACACTAGTATCCCCACTACATTTACAAGAATGAATGACAACTTCATGAAGAATTGTTTATTGGGAAGAAATATCTGCAGGCTCCTTGAATTATTCTTCCCCTGTGTCACATAACAGTGACAATTAAAGTGGTTAAGCACTTTGCTCTCTAGCAAGAAGAACTCTGTTTTGAAACAGATCACTGTAGTTTGCATCACCACCCCTAAGCTAGAATTGTGTGGGTAAAGAACTCTTCAGTAAAATAAGCATACGTAAATGCAAGAGATGGTAAGAGCATTCAACAGAAGATATTTCACATTCAATACACACCAGGAAAAACCACATTAGTTACAAATCCATTTAAATATTAACAAGGAAAAAAGTTTTAAATGGCTGCCTCAAAACCTTTTTCTAGGACCTGAAAATAAAATTACATTCCCTTTACATAATTCATGGTAAGCACAGCATGGATCACATTCCACCTCCACGTATACTTTCAATTCCTTTACTGCAAAATAAATGGATTATGTATTTATCAAGGTTTGGTGAATTTGTCAAAGTTTGGTAACATCAAACATCACTTTCTCCCAACAAAACCCACTGAGTATGTTCAGATAACATGGGGGGGGGATATTAAACTTTTTCCTGACAGAGGGAATTGAGGCTAAATTAATTTTTCACCCTGTAAAATCCTTTAATGAGATTATAGCAACCTCTTCACAACTGAAAACTATAACATACACTGTCTTTGAAGTACATACTAACTTCATACTAAGCAGTGTTACACTCTGAAGCAATGAAAAGCTCAACCTTGATTTTTGACTTTTACCCCCTATTTTGGAAATAATTTTCAATTAAAACCTGCCATGGTCACTAAGGGAATGCAGAAGTCCAAGCAACCCTCCTTTGTATGAAGGCTAAAGTGTTTATACAAAGTACATTTAATAAAGATTAGAACTAAAACTGGTGGTTTGTTGGTTTGGTTTTTTTTTTAGGTTGAAATGGTCTGTTTCATTCATTACTGGACTTCCCTATTTCCTTCTAGCCTCAATTTGAAAGAGCTGGAAAGCTGGTTCAACTGCCAGTCTTAAATTTGATCTCTTCTTTTTTGACCCAAATAACTAAAAAACATGCCATTTTTTTTAAACAGCAAAATAAAGCCAAGATAAAAGTACTAGACATAAAGGGGTTTTGAAAGTAATGAATGCACAGTTTGATTCTTACTAGGAGGTTCTTTGTAACTACAAGGAGCAGTTTGCATTTTAAATACAGGTCAGATTTCTGGCACAGGGAAGATCACAGGCTTTGCAAACTTGGAAGTCACACACTCCTTTCCACTGGTAACTGAAAGTGTGGCAGGCCAGCTACAAAAGCTATGACACCTGCCTGTTAGCTACACAAACAACTCTGATGTACAAGGGAAAAACCAAACTAATGACATTACAACTGTTCTCCATTCAAGACAAGTCCAAACTAAAACAGCATGTTTCCTTAAATAAGGTAAGGAAATTTAAGACCTTTGGCAGGAGTTTCATCTTTTATTAGACAAATTCTTGCTAACTGGAAAGAGACCAGCTTTCAAACCAACCAATGTTCATCTTGGGGCTGAAAGGCTCACTTGCCTGAAAGCTGCTTAATACCAGGTGGTCTATTAAGACACAACATCTTCCTCCCAGTACCACCACATCCGTAATAGCACTGTAACTCCACAATTACTACAATATTAAGCTCATCTGAAACAAGAAAAAGACATCAAAACTTTCTCACGCAGGAAGTATGTCAAGCACCCCTAACACTATTATAAGATTCTCTTGCAACTTGTCAGAAGGTAGCTAACTTGTACAGAAAGTTTCAGGTGTTAAATCTCAAAAGGTAAATTCTAAAAGATAGTGCTTTTATATCAGAAGATAAAGCAGCTTCTTCAAATGAGCAAAACAAGCTGGCATCAAACATGGAAGGCCATTAATGGCCTTTTTAATGTAGTTTAAAAGCTATTAATTACTCAGGGTGAAAAAAAAGGGGTGGGGGGATTTCCATTACTACTCTCTCTTAAGTCTAAAGATATACACTCCTACACTAACCAGTCCTTTAAACCAGAGGGAAAAAGATATTTTTTCAAAGCCACACATCTGTACTTTCTTACAGGCAACGCAAATACATTTCAAGAACCCAGGCCAAGAATGCAAAGGTAACTGCTGGAGCCTCCACAACCACTTTGATCAGCAGTATTTGCAAGAAAACAAACAAACAAACAAACAACAAACAAAAATGCCTTTTTAGAGAAATACTTCAAAGCAGTAATTTAATTCATTCTCATTTTTCAGAAAATTAAGTCTGCTGAAGAAAATTTTTCAACTACTAACACAGGTGAATAAAGCATTAGCTATGATAAGGATAAATTTATCACAAGCAGTGTCTATCTTTGATTCCCATAAACAATATTAACTTTACATACAATCAACAGCAGCAAAATCTATTGTTTAAAAGGTGACCAAAGGCATAAATACATTAATTACACCTCTTTATGCCTCCAGCCCCTTCCAAGTTCATGATTATCACAGGACAGTATGTGGCATCAGAGCTTCAACAGCCTGACAAGGGAGACGACACAGGATTAGGAAAATGAAGGGTTTATGTTCCAAACTGTTTCTCCAACTTTTTAGATCACTGCCTCTACCACAAAAAGCTTCCTACTTACAGCTATAAATGCCCAAGTCAATTTGCATACATCATATATATATATACATATGAACAGATACATTAAAAAAAGTATATACACACAGATTGAAGTTTCCAAACAAGTAAGCTTTAGAAATGAAGGTCGGGGGGGAGGGTGGTGGTGGGTTTGTTCAGATTAATTTATCAGATGAACCTGGAACATTTATTTCCAAAGGTCTCTACTCCAGTCAAACAAATATACCCATTTAACACTTTAATTACCAGTATCCTGCTTCACCTTTTGTTGCACTAAATCAATGCCTCAACATGCTCTCCTGATACACCTCATACCAACTTAAAAAAGTACTTGATTCAATGTGTCTACAGCTAAAGCTCCCGTTGTACTGGGAACATGAGTAGAAACATGCAAACAAATACCAGAGGACAATGTATAATCCAGAGTAGTAACATCCAATTTCTTTTTTTTTAAGCAAAGTACCGAAGTTATATTTTATTTGGAGTCCATCAACAAGGTTTCAAATGGAAGACTGTGTTTTCCTTAGCACACAATCAGAAAGAACAGCAAGATTTTTCCAAGACCAGTTACAGGTCAGCTCTGCCACAAATATTGCTTTCAAAGCTGACTAGATTTCATACAGCTGGGGGGTGGGGGGGGGGGGGGGGGGGGATGTGTGTGTGTAAATAAAAGTATTTGGGATATACAGAGAGTATGTAATTAATTCACTGAGCAAAAATAGAGCCATCCAGTAACACTAGAAGTAACTGGGCCTAGTTTTCAGTTCAAATGACAAAAGACAGACTTGTGAAATGCAATCAAATTGTGGAATAAATGAAAGCGTATCTAACGTGAAACTGAAGGCAGGATTAGGACCAGATGGACAAAAAAAGCCCAAAGACAAGTCAGAATAAATTCAGTAGGAGTGGGAGCAATTACAGAAGCAAAAACACAATTACAAAAGCAAAAACACTGAGAAGCAAGATCAGTCAACAAAGAGAGAGTAAATGAGAAACCTGAAAAATAGACACAGGTTAAAAAACATGACAAATAAAAAAGAAATTAGTTGAGAGAGAATACGACAGAAGAAACTACACAACGTATGTCAAGGAGCTTGTGATAGTACCAAAGATGTCCACTGCTGTTCCTTAACCATCAAACACACACATACCCAAGGGCAGCATAGTATCACGGAATAGGTGGATTGGTGGATAGAAAATGAATGGGATAATGCATTTAGTAACACTATTATTTTATCACCTTATTTGGGTATAGCTGTTTCTTTGATATCAAAATGAATACCTTGGAAAGTTATGAAAATTTACAGATTTGGGCTTTGTTGCCTGAAATCATACAACCAAAGCAATTCCCATATAACTTGACTAAATAGAGCAAATTAGGCTACTCAAACCAAAATAAAACCACCAAAGTATCCTGCTACACTGTTTTAATCAGGTAAAGCTTGAAGAATTAGAATGCCATGGCTGCTATTGAATGCATCACTTCTTACAGATAGTTCACTACTAAAGGAAAATACAAAACCTGATTTATTTATAATATTGAAAAACTTTATATGGTTTATCAAAAAAAGTAACAATCACCACTAATGATGTGCACCAATAAGAAACTAAAACACACTTGCCAATTAAACTGAGGTGAAGTGACTTGGGTGCAACACAGTAATAACCTGAATACATCAAAAGAAAAGTATGTTTCCAAATGCTAGAACAGAAGGCTGCTCTCTTGGGGAGTACAAGCAGCCAGTGACTTTGCAAACCCTATATTGCCCTTTAAACAGAACAATCTGCAGCTTAAAAGACATTTCCCTGAAATGGCTACAGCAGCAAAGGAAAACAAACAACACCTGAACAAGTGCTAAAACTATCCTGAATCTGTATACTACTCCTTCAAGTACATATCAGATAGTTAAAGCACACATAGGCTTTAAAGCAAGGACTTTTACAGTGTAAAATTAACAGCAAGTATTTACACTGAATAGCACATAGGAGTCTAAAACATCTCAGATATTCAGTAAAAAACTACAACACAATGAAAACCACGACCTCAGCTTTCTGAGCCAGAAGTATAAGAGAAGAACACCACCACGCAGAGTTAGCATAACAAGTTTACTGCTCAATACATCACTAGAAAACACTTTCTTTGATTAGACAAGCACAGTTACATCTACACGGCATAGATACCACTTCAGTAAATACTAATCTCTGAAAAGCTTCACCTCTGCATTTTTTTAGTTGTAATTAAGAAATCTGTAAGCACATCTGAAAAAACCAAACCAACCAATCAGACCAAACATACTAAATTTCTTCTCTTCCCTCTTTTAGACTATAAACAGTGAGTTCCAGAAAATTCTCCTTTCTTTCTTCCTTGGGAAGAATGTGCATCTCTGCTCTGGAGACCAGCAGTGGATCCTTCCATGGTTTCCCCATCTTGAAACATTCTCAGTATTTTCAAGAAAGCTCTTCCTTGGTCTCATCACCCAGTCTTTTTCCTTACCCGAGACTCTTACCTCTTCCCAGTGCAAGAGAATTACATGAAAGGATATATTCCAGACATAAATGTTGTATTTTTGCCATCTTTGGAAAAAGAACTGAACAACAAAAAAAAACACATGCATGTACACACATTTCTCAATTACACAGGAATAGAGCCACCCATCCTGGTCAAGGGGTGAAGAGAGCGACAGGCCATTAAGCATTTCTTGAAAGCATAAAATCATCAGGTTGAGGGTTACATAGAGAAAGGGTTCTTCATTTCTGCAAACCAAGCAATCTCAAGGAAACAGTCTTCCAAATATTTTAAACTGCCTAAATTAGGTATTTCCAAAATAATCCCTCTCTTAGGAAATTAACCTGAGTGAAAGATTAGCTTTGAAACAGTGTTTCTGCATCTCCTTTGCTTCATTCACTGAAACAAATGTGCTTACAATCCACAAGGATCAGAAACTCACATTACTAACACTGTAAAAAGAGAGTAGCAGCAGCAAGCTTCAACCGCATGGTTCTGAAGATACAGCTGAAATCTGCTGAAACTAATTTGTGTGTATGCCAATGAATTAATCTCTCACAGTAGAAGTGACTTGGTTTCTGTTCTATCCATATGTTATCCTTTTTCTGAAAAGATCAATCATAAGTTTCCTTCAAAGCACATTAGAAGATTCCACTCTGAAAACACAGAAGCATTATGGAAAAGGAAAAACTATGCCAATCGGCAGATCCTGTGAATATATTAATTTGACCAATTCCTCAAATTGCCTTGTGCTTGTTTCCTATTGTATTTGAGAAATATTTAATCATATCACCTAAATTATGAAAATTGCACATCTGTGAGGCACTCAAAAATCTTCACAAGTACTTTTCATAAAGTCTTTTTTTTTGGGGGGTGGGGGTGGTGAGGGGTTGTTGGAGTATTTTTTGAACATAGAACAAACTCAATCCAAAGAGAATGCTATGGACTTTCACTGATTTACAGTTCTGTAACTGCATTCTATCTTAGTTATGAAAGATAATGGCAGTATTAAGCAGGAAAATAAAGGAAATTTTTATTAAAAATCCATTCTCATTTTCAAAGCTACTCTGTGACTAATCTTCACTCACTGAAGATCACTTTCTGTAAAAACAGCATATGCTCCAGCAGGAAGGAAAGTTTCCATCAGGCAACGGGATGCAACAATGAAATGCCAAGATGCCCTATAGTGATGAAATGATCTACTTTTGTCAAAAGCAGGAAAAAAAAAAAAACAACAAAACACCAAAACCAACAAACCCCACAACTTCTAAGAGTAAAAAGAGACTCGATAAGGTTCTTGTCCTTTTAAGTATTTAAAAATCCTATTCCCACTCTTGAATTACAAAGGGCATGGCAACAGCATGTACTTTTCAGCATTTTTGTATGTAGATCTTAAGATTTTCTAGAGGACGTGCAAACACGTAAATTTAAGCCTAAGAAACATAAGACCATTCTCACAATCTGAGAACAGATTCAATTATTCACAGGTGCTGGAGGTCTGTAACAATCCAAATCACAAAACTCAAGACAAAAATACAGAACTGTATTGTACAGGACTGCAGTTAAGCAATATTACTGATCTCTGCAGCTCGCAGATTTCCCCAGAGTTCTACCCTGTACTCCCCATATACATTAGAATCCATTCACTATTGCGTTCTACTTATGAACAAGATTTTCCTAGAAATGAGGTTTATGTTCTGACCATGCAAAGAGGGGCGGAAAGGATCTGGCAGCTTTCCCCATTCCAGTCATTCTATTCCAATACAAAAAAAAATAAAATAAAGTTACCATCTCCTGTGTCTTCATTAAAAACACTGAAAGATACTTAAGTTAATCATTCATTAAGTCAAAAAAAACTAATCTCCCCAAAAGGTTCAGTGACCTTTTCTTATTTAGAGATACTCCAAAGATTTTTGTTTCACACACAGCCCAGAATCTACCACACAAACATGATCAAGGACCTAAAAATGCAGTACTATTCCTCCCCCCCCCCCCCCCCCCCTTAATGTCATACACAGACACAGGAGTTTGAAAGGATAGAAGATACAATACAACTAACATATCAAGAAAACAACCATCTTTCTTTTACCACTATGGCCACAATACAGTCTAGAATGATTCCCTCTCTGCACCTCACAAATGCAATCTGTACAGCAATTTACCTTAGGTGTACTTCAAAACATGCACTGAAGTAATCAACTGCAATATGAGGATGTTCAGCAGACTGCAACTAAAACTCAGTTATCATATTAGATGCACAGGATTTAGTCTGCTGTCATGATTTCAGTATTACAAATTTGATAGTTTTGCTTCAAGTTAAAGTTTACTCACAGTAGTTCAATAATAATATTCTTCCTCTGTGTAAACTACCAATGTATTCATTTATCTTGACTCCTGTTAGGAGCTGTCAAGACCTGCATTAAGATTATAATCCAAACTTTTACTACTGTGAATATCTATGATCACAGCAATTCATTGTAACAAGCTGAAATATATCAAGATTGATTTTCATGCTGAAGTGATTTAGGATGCTACCTTACCTTAGAGCTACCTGTTTGGAAACAAAATTTGAAAGCTAGCTTTAAATCACGTAACACAGCATGACAAATACTAGAATACAACAAAGGAAAAGTAGATGAAAGGCAAAAAAGGCTTCTCATCCTTCCTGATCCTAAATATCAAGATATTCTTCAGCTGGTTATTGTATCAAGACCTGCTGAACCAGCATTAATCTTGAAAAAAAACAAAAAAAACCTGAAACCAATAACTGAGTCTGCTTGCAGCGTTCCTCCTAATTTGTAAGGAGGACATACTGTTGGTTCATATTCAACTTTGCATTCACTGGAACTGTCAGGTCCTATCAACTGTTATTTAGACAGTCACTCTGTAGCTTGTACAAATCTGTAAGGCTATGCGTGCACATGGAAAACTGTACGTCTCCTTGCCAATCCTCAGAACATTTCTGCTGAGCCATTCCTCAAGCATATTAAGGTCCCTCTTGACTTAAGTGTTACTGTTTAAGTACACAACCCCCCCAAATCACAATACTATCATCTTTCCTCCTCAGCTTGAGATTGAACTGGCACTTTACTGGATTCTAGAGACAATTATTTAGGTCCCATATGGAAAAAATACAGACACACTGCTTTCACTTGTCTATACTTGGCTCCTGGGAGGAAATAACACATTATAAGACTCAAGTTCTCATTTGCATAAAACACACCAACAGCAGAGAAGGGAGGACTAGGAAGACTACAGCAGTCAGCAGGGCAACAAGTAGGGAAATGCAGTAAGTACTTTGGTTTCAGAAATAACCTACTGAAATTCCGATGATAAAGAGAACAAAGTCCATAGAATCTAACAACAGTTTGATTTGTTTTACACTGTGGAACAAAAACATACATATCAGTATATTAAATAAATTTCATATATTGAGTATCTGAGTCCCTAAGAGTTGCAAATTCAGTGCTACCAAGAAGATACCAAAGCTCTTTTTACTAAGACTTGGGAATTATTAAGAGTTGTATTTTTTTAATAAAGAACTCACCTTTCATAACCTTTATTTACTGAATGCTTAACAAACCCATCCAGAACTCTTACAGCTTTTAAATAAATGTTAAAAGCATCAAAAGAAAATAATTAAGAAAATTTCTAATTTGTGACTCAAAGAATGTTTCTGGGGTTTTTGTATTTTGTTTCGGCTGTTTGGTTTGCCTCTATCCCCTTAAACATCACTTAGGGCAGTCTTTTGACAAAGCAATGCTTTGCCATACCAAGTTTTCAGTTAAATAAAGGTAGAAGAATAGTGTTTTAAGGTTCCATAACGAAGAAAACTGCAGTCCAGAAAGGGGAGGAGGAGGAAGGAAAACACTGATATCATGTATGATCATGTAAAAAAAATGTTTCTTTATATGGTGAGAAGTGTAAGAAGGTAAAAAACAAAACCCACTGCGAAAAAGCAATGTTTTTCAGTAGTTACTAACAATACTTTGAAGATTGTTTTTTTACTTCTCTCTTCAAAAAGAGATTTTATACTACATTAGAACACTTAAAAAGAACTTATTTTTATTTAATTGCACATTTAATGTTAAAAGCCATTCACCACCCATGTCTACAGCCTAATTCGCATGCAAAACCAGAGGCTTTGTGTGACAAAGTGTCCTGGGCTCAGCAGTAGCAGTCATGTTTTTTCCTTTGTGGTAGCTGGTGCAGTGCTGTGTTTTGACTTCCAGCCTGAGAACAGTGTTGGTGAAGCCGATGTTTTCAGTTGTTGCTAAGTGATGTTTACCCTGACCAAGGACTTTGCGAGGCTCATGCTCTGCCAGGGAGGAGGGGAAGCCAGGAGGAAGCAGAGATGGGGCGCCTGACCCGGGCTAGCCAGGGAGGTATTCCATACCACAGCACGTCATGCCCAGGATGTAACTGCGAGTTAGGCGGAAGGGCTGGTAGACTGCAGGGTTGGAGGAGGTATGGGTCGGTGCTTGGTCGGGCTTGGGGGGCGAGTTATCGGTTGGCTGGTGGTGAGATGTTGTATTCTCTTCCCTTGTTATTTCCTTTATCATTGTTATTATTGGTGGTAGCAGTAGTGATCTGTGTTATACCTTAGTTACTAAAACTGTTCTTATCTCAACCCGTGGGAGTTGCATTCTTTTCGATTCTCCTCTCCGTCCCTCCGGGAGTAGGGGGAGGGAAAGAAGGGGGGAAGTGAGTGAACGAGTTACCTGATTGGGTTTAAACCACGACACAAAGCCCCTCCATCTTCTGGACACATCAAGGTCATATACATACTTCATGTACTCAAGATAAGAAGACACCAAACACTTTTACAGATACACTGCAGAATAAGTGCCCTATAACATACTACCCCACAGTATTTTCCTATCAATATCCAAGGAGATAGTTTCCCTCTCCCAAGGGTTTTTGATTCAATGATGGAACAGATGCACACTTCAAGATTTACCTAAGACAGATTTGTTATCCCCCCCTCAAACCAAAACTTAAGGTTTTCAAGCAGTTAAATTAGCATGTATTTACAGCAAAATATGCAAATTAATACCTACAGTTGCTATGCCCAGGCATAGCTAAAACAGACACCATTAAGCAAGAGAAGCAGAACTGGAAAGAACAATTCAAACTTGACCAAATCACACAATGCTACTAAACAAGCCTTATGAACTCTGCTAGAGAAATTCAGACCATACTTAAATTAGCAATGCTTCCCATTACTGGCTTACTGGTCAGAGAAGTTTAAATAAAACCCAAATACCATCAAACACCCCCCCCCAAAATTATTCAAGTAGTGAAAGAAAACAGCACTTGCAGCTTACTTTGTCAAGTAAATTCTGACTGTACATTATTTACATGGATAAAGAGAAATTCAAAAGTGTAGCTCTCCAGTACCTGCTCCACTTAAGACTGAAAGTCTAATGTATACGTAAACTACTCTTTTGAGACAGTTTGGTGTGGAAGATCAATGCATAATCCCTGTTTGCTAGTGGTTATGCTAGAAACCTGTTAATCCAATAAGAAACAAACTTACAACAGGAAAAAATAAACTGTTAGCTCTTCTAATTTTCAGCTTTCAGTGTCTACTTACGGAATTCTAAAAGTTTTGTCAGAAACACACTTATTTTAAAATAGTCAACGTAGAGATTCTTCTATATAAAGGAACTTCTAATACTAGAATACTTTCTAAATTGATGGCTGATGTATACACCACTTGCTCACACAACTGAAAATGAGTAAGAAATACACTTGCTTTTAACTGCAAGCTTTTCTGGCAAAAGCAGCACTTCAGTCAACAGTTACAGGTCAGTATTTCATCTTACTGTATAAAAAGCTTGGCAGCTGTGGCTTATTACATTAGTCAAGAGTCTACAAAAGATATTATTAGAAATAGTTTATCTGGCTTAAATTTGCTGAGAAGACCAATATTTGCATTCACCAGTAGATGACTGCAAAACATAGTTTGATGACTGACTCAAGCAGGAATTTAAATCCAAACTCTGTAATTTAGGAACAGTGCAAATACTGCAGAATTAACATACTCTATTAATACTTGTTCAGTCTGCAATCCTCCTACTTGCAAGTTGGAGTAATTTTTCTTGTGATACAATCATAAAATTTCACAAGCCTCTGCAAAATGTAATGATTTGTTTACAAACATGTCCCAGTAGGAAGAATGGCATTTTCAAAGTGGCAATTTTTATAGGGGTTGGGGGAAGGAGGACAATAGTAGGGAGTGTGACTTGCTCACTGTGATCACACAGTGTAACTGTGGCAATAGTTACTGAATGAGCTTCAGCATTGTGGTTAGAGAATAGAGAACTCCTGAAATCAAGTTCCACAACAACCTATACCCAACCTAAAACTGCTGACATCAAAAAAAGCAGTTCTGGCTAGACCCAAATTGTATGCTCCTGTCCTACATAAACCCTTTTTAGAGCCAATACGAACATCTGGTGACCATACTGACCCATCTCCCCAAGTAACAGTTCTGTGTTGAGACCATTTTCTGTAGTGTTAGACAAAACCTAGAGCCCCTTCTAAACCAACTGACCAGAAACAGACAAAGTTACTACTTTGGGTTGCAATGGCAGTACTGCAAATTGTACACTGGACACTGCAGAGCTACACTGGTATGCAGTACTCAGGCTGCACTCGAGCACCTGCTTCAGCTGGAGCTGTGGCACTACTTATCAAATTCAAAGTGCAGCTCCTACTAGACTCAAATTTGAAGATTTGCATACACCTACAATAAAATACAAATCATTGTATTGCCAAAACTTCAGAGTGAACACAAAAACTACACCAGACCCGTAAAACACTACAGACTCCTTGTTAACCGGCTTCTGACATCCTCTTAAAGGACACATTCTTTTATATCATGTTTCTTTTGGATTTGGGAATATTATTTAAAGGAACACTCAAATGTTTAAACACTGATTATTTCAAGGGTCTGTGTGCTCACCTTGAAGTGTACAAAACACTAACATACAGAACTGATCAGTGTCAATGTACCTCCACTTAGCTGCAAAACTGCTCTTGGCCTATCCTGCCACACTGTTCGACTCGGTGTACTCACTTTTGTGTAAGGATACAAGTGAGCAAGTAATTCCAAGCTTCACGACCAACCACCTTTCATTAAAACTCAGTACTAAGCAGACATGATGTTAAACATTCAGAGATGTATTTTATAAAGAGCTGATATAGCTGTCATACTAAGAGTAGTGCATACAGCCTCTCAACACATGGTTACAGCTACTCATGAGTGCAGCAGAAAACAATGTTATGGCAGAAACAGGTATTTCCATCATCTCCCCTTTTTCTAGCACCTCACCAGTCCCAGAACCAGTAATATAAGGCCAAAACAGAAAACTGAGCCAGATTAAAACCAACCAACCAACATACCTCTGCTCACAGAAAAGGTACCCCTGTACAGCTGCCTGCACCACTGTATGAACTCTAGTACCAAGAGAAAAAAAAAAAAACATAATATTCTGCTGCCTGTTAATTACCTAAAAGAACTAAAAATTCTAGTTCATGTAAAATATACAACTCCACTGCTGACATTTTCAAAACTTGAAAAGTTAATAGCTTTTTTGGGGTGGCTTTCTTTTTTTTTAAATGAGCACATTTCATTTTACTGAAGACAAATTAAATAGCAGCAATGAGCTCATGACAAGCATATCAGCATTTTTAATAAAAAAAATTAACCAAGAAAAAGCAAACAGAAAGGGAGAAGTGCTCAGTGTATTAGAAAAAAATCCTTAGAATGAAAAATTCAAGATAAGTTTCTAATGCCTTATTGACAGAAAAGTAAGTACCGGGGTTACTTGATGAAGTGTGTAAGGGCCCAGAGAGGAAGAGAGGTTTTCATCTGTGTCTGAAGAACATGAAAATTGCTTGTATTTTTTTTTTTACATTCAATACATGTCTAAGAACACTTCCATGTAATTGTTTGAAACACCACTTGGGTACAACAAAGAAGTTTTATCACGGTTAGTAATGCAAAGTTTAATACTGTAGGGCAAGCCTTTCCTCCAACAACTGAGAGAAGTTGCAATAAAAGCAATGACCAGTGAAATTGTTCAGAACAGAACCCCCAATTCCTGATAAGAGCTCACAGCAACTTACTCAGCACAATCCATTGTTTTTAGACATGATACACTCTTCAGCCCTTAAAGTAAATGGATTTTCTTTAGTATCCTTAGTCCTTTTTATTTACATGGATTTTCAGCATATCCCATATTACAGAAGTTGGCACTTACTCTTCCTGTTCAACAAGGTATCTTAATGAACAGGGTTTGTTTTCCCTCAAGTGAAAAACAGGTACATAGCTTCCTAAATAAACAGGGGTTTGTTTCTTACCACACAGAACCATACTTGACTTTACAATTTGGTGCAGAGATAAAACAGCAATAATACCAGTTAGCCGAGTTTCAAATGATAAAATATTTTGGTCTCCAGTATCCCTCTGCATCCAGAGAAAGCCTTACAAATTGTAACTGTGATCACTTAAATCATAACTGTGATCACTTAATGCAAATAAGGAACTGTGCCAAAAAGAGTATAAAGGCTCAAAGGACAGTATCAAGTCAGTAGTAGATCTAAACACATAAGTTCTGATAGTACTTAAGTTATTTAAGAAGTATTACAGTTCCTGGGTTAGTTTTTTGTTTGGTTTTAGGTTTGTTAGTTTGTATTATTTTTTTTTTAAAGCGAGTCCTCTTTAGTAAAGGGAAAGAAACCTGAAATAAAACCCTTTAAAATAAGCAAACAATAATGGCCTGGAATACTTAGACACCTTTCTAATTACAACTTTCACAAAATGCAGGCTTCTACTGTGCTGTAACACACTCAGGCCGTACCTTTTCCCACCACCAACTTTAATCTGCATTATCAGAAACCGAAGAACAATTTTAACTGGTATTTCATATTGCTGTGCATGAACTGCCTTTATACTAAAGATGCGATCAAAAGTAATACTGCACAACAAAAGAGAAAATAACTTGCTTGCTTCTCCTGGTAAATATATACTTCCTATCACATTTCAAGTTTCACAACAGAATGACTGGTACACCCAGACTGAATGTGGAAAGCTGGTTGAACCAGAAATTACATTCTATTACGTGCTGCGTAGTTTTTATAAACACTAGTTAAGTTTAGCACCATTTAAAAAATACGGAATCAGAGGTGCTCTCAACAAAACACAAAGAACTATTTAGCTATCAGTCTACTTCTCTGCTCTTACTTTCAGAGATTTCTCTGTAAGAGACAAAAACTAAAGTTCTTTTAGGGTTTTAATATTTTGAAATATCTTTACTACATCTTCTCCCAACCATTAAGCTCTAACAGTGTTCAGTTTAACTGAGATTTACTTCCTAATGACATTTGTTTGTTAACTATACCAGCCAAACCTGCACATCTGTATTTCTACTTTGTACAGAACTTTCAGTAACAAAAAGTATATATCAGGAAATAACAAATTTTGTAAAATTCACAAACATACTACAGATGAAAGTTTTGAGCTTGTTCTTACAACTTCCCTGCACAAAGATATGAGCAGTTCTCTGAATTATAAACTAGAGTACCATCTGGGCAAAGCTAAAATTATTTTCCTTTCCAGTGTTAGCGAGACAACCATAGAAATTCTCTGGATATTAACCCTATGGGGAGCAGATGCAAAAAGTGAAATATTTCACACGGAATCCTCTCAGTAAAAAGTTAAGCAGTATTCTTTTATTCCTACTCAACCAGAAGTCTTCCCTGCAATATTTTTTTCAGGCGAGCAAGAAGACCAGGACATCTGCCAGGGATGGAAACAAAACAGAAGATTTCTCATCCCCTCCTCAGATCAAGGCCTCCATTTCCTGCAGCAAAAGAATGCATTTCTAGTATCTCTATCTCAAGAGCTATCTAGGAACACTATGTTATTACTTGTGCTAACCCCTGCTAATAGCAGGAATATGGAACAGATAAACAATTTTCAATGCCAATGGTTCAAAAAGTTTGCTGCTGCAAAGATTCAAAGGAGGACCAACACTTCAGGAAACTAGGAAAGGTTTGAACAGTTTTTAGTAACTGACATTCAAGTTAAAAGGTTTTAGCAGCTCTAGGAGCAGAGTACTAAGTTAAACATATACTAGTTACTAGTATTTAGCAGCTCAGGGATTTGATTTTTAACTTGCATCTCAACATTTATTCCTCAAAACTGATGCCCTTCAAATCTGGTAGTTCCATCCACTTCTGAAACAGTCAAATGCAGGAAGGCTTTGGAAAGCTTATCTTCTCAACTGTAGGGGAGTTGGGCAGAGAACTCAAAACAAACAAAAAAAAAAGCTACTTTAACTACATTTTCGGATCTTAAGATTAAAAATGTCACAGCACAACTGAATGAGATGTAAAAAAACAGATTTTGCAATATATTTTATGATACCTGTTATTACATTAATGATTATGGCAGAATATGGCAGCAAACTGTTGAGAAGCAAAGTCAATTTAGCTGATAAACAGTTCAGGAGGAGAGAATCCCAAACTACTTTGACATAATATTGTTTGTATACTATAAGCTCTCCAACAAATATGTATGGAGTGCTGCCCTTCCTAAAGGAAGGAGAGAACACTTCTAATTCACAAAAGCAAAAAAGAGTAAACATCTGTTGCAAGGAGAGAGTTGAGGGACAAATGTCTACACAGGAAAACAGAGTCCCAAATACTAATCACAAATTGCAATTAAGGATATAACCGCTTACCTATGACAGCTTGTGTAGGACAAACAGATGTGCTCAAATGAGTAACGTTTCAAAACACTGTATCTGAAACCATGCATCTATCTACTCATAACCAAGAAGATAACAACAGGAGAGAAGTTACAACAATCTTCAAGAGTGCACAAGGTTTAATGAGCTCTCCCTAACAGAAAAAAGCTGGTTTGGTGGTTTTGCCTTTTTTAATTAATTTAACACATCCCCTAGGTTTCCTATCCATGTGATAATCATAGACTGGTGAGTCTCAACCAATGGAATGTGCCACCATATCATCATTAAAACCATCCACCCTTCCAGAATAAGCAGATGCCTGCTGCACATGGCTGCATCTACCCATAATGGCTAGGACTTCCCAAACCAGATCTTCAAGCAGTCATAACCCAATCTCCACTCAAATCAAAGGCGGACAGAAGAAAAGCAATATACACATAAAATAATAACAATTTCAATAACAGAAAAAGGCAGGATTGAGAGAGACCTCGGGAGAAGGCACAACCAGACAGCTACACAGGAAGCAGGCAAGAAACCTCCCAGCCCCAGCTTTCGCCGCGACCTGAACCCTCCTGCACACCCCACGCCGTGGGCCCGTCGCCGCAGAGCTGGGCTCTGCGTGGACAAGGTCCCGTACTCCCAAGGGTGCCCCCAGTCCGAGCAACACCCGTACCCTCACTACTGCACCTATGCCGCCCCGCTGCCGGGACGCGCCAGGGCTCGGCCGCTTCGCGAACCTAGCCGCTGTGCTTCTGGGCCGCGGCCTAAAAATGGCGGAGGCAGCCGCGCTTCCCACACCGCTCCCCGCCGCACCCGCGGAGCAGCACCGAGCCGCACTCACCGCCCAGCCGCTCTCTCGCACCCCAGCTCCGCGCCCTGCCGCCTCGCCAGTCGCCTCGTCCCTCCGGGCCCCGGAAGCCGCCACCGCGCCGCCACCTCACGAACCCCCACCACGGCCGACCGCCATCTTCCTTCCCCACCAGCGGCCGGGCGGTGCACGCACGCTTACGTCACCACGCTCGGCGGCAGTGAAAGGCGGTGCTCACGGTAACGCGGCCGGAAGAAAGGCAGGTGGCGGCGCGAATCGCCCCGCGCATGCGCACGGGGTATGGTCTCTGTGTTAGTCCCGCCCTCTGTGAGGGACGCTCAAGCTGTGAGGCGCGCAGGGCCAGCGGGCAGAGGGGTTTCTGCGGCGGTGTCTGTCTGCGGCTGCAGGCGCTGCAGAGCCGGTAGTACCGCTTCCTGAGCGCATCGGCCTCGCCTGGCTATGTCTAGCCTAGCTCCTAGCCGCGCATAGCTGTGTCCCTGTATTGCTGCATGCTCATGCTCCGCAGGTTTACCAAACAGGCAGGTGCTATGCGGAGCTGTAACTCCCGTGGATATCTTCCCCTTTAACCCCTCCGGGGTTTCAAAGCACAGCAATTAAGAACAACTAATGCCAAGGCTCATAATTATCTACTTGAAGGGAATGGTGCAAATCCCCTGAGATCACTTTCGGATCACTAAGTCTGTTACACTCCTTATTGGGAGACTAGTGATAGATTTCAGAGGTACCAATAAGAACTAACACTCCCAATTGCATTTATTACATCCTTTTCCCCAGAAGTGTAGACAAAGAGGTGGAGAATCAGAATCACAGAACGGTTGGAAAGCAGCTTAAAGCTCATCCAGCTCCAACCCCTGCCACAGACAGGGACACCTTCCACGAGAGCAGGCTGCTCCAAGCCCCTGTGTCCAACCTGGCCTTGAACACAGCCAGGGATGGGGCAGCCACAGCTCCTCTGGGCACCCTGTGCCAGCATCTCAGCACTCTCACAGGGAACAGCTTCTGCCTAAGAGCTCATCTCAATCTCCCCTCTGTCAGGTTAAAGCCATTCCCCTTGTCCTGTCCCTACAGGCCCTTGCCAAAGGTCCCACTCCAGATTTCTTACTGGCCCCTTGAGGCACTGGAACTGCTCTAAGGTCTCCCCTCAAGGAGCCTTCTCTTCTCCAGGCTGACCCAGGCCAGTTCTCTCAGCCTGGCTCCAGAGCAGAGCTGCTCCAGCCATCACAGCATCTCCATAGGATCCTCTGGATTAGCTCCAACAGCTCCACGTCCTTCTCGCATTAGGACATCATCCATATCCTTCTCCTCTCCATGACACTCAGTGCCACACCACACACAGTATTTGTGAGCATTCCACCATGTCAATATTAAAATGGAAGGCCCTCTAAAGAACATCTAGGGGACTGTGCTGTTTCAAGGCTAAACAATATTGCAATGTGATCATCTGAACCATTTGTACCTGAAACTGCTCAGTTTGTTCTCCCAGATCATCCAGGTTAATGTAAAATGGTTCATTGTCCATACACAGCACTCCCTCCATCCACTGTTGTACCTCTACAGGCACAGCAGCCTCCTCTCTGTGTTGTGGTTGTTCTCTGGGAGGTGGAGACAGACCTATTGTTTTTCATGAAACATAAATTGTAAAAGTTTAACACTATTGTATTGTGTTCTGACTACTGTTAAAATATTTAACTTTGTAATTAAAAGGTTAATGTTGTTAAAATTCTAAATAAAAGTATCTAAAGTTTTGCTTGTAATAGGATGCACCGTGTCGTTAATGAGCTGGGGAAGGGGACGCTGCACAAAGCAAACACCATCCCTGTATTATGGAGGTTACAGTTTGGCCAGCGTGGAACTGGGAAGAGAGGGGAGGTGGGGGGCATCAGTGGGAATGGGCAAACAGTGCCCTGCATGATGTGTGCTGCTGCTGAGGGGTGGGCAGGAGCAGCGTGGGGTCGCACTGACCGTGAGCACTCCTGAACCAGTGTGCCTGCACTGCATAAAGCTCCCGCCTGTGCTTGCACAGAAACGGGGCTGTAAACTAAAGCAGTCCTAACAACCGGCGCTAGACAGGGCGCACTTCTGGAGGTGCAGTAGCACACAGAACACATCTGTGCTGCAGGTGTTTAAACTGGCAAGGTGAAAACCGAAACTACCGGTGTTCATGCAGCCACCTACAGGCTTACCTGAAGTGGCGCTGACATTTCATTAAGAACCATTCTTCTCTCTGAACACCTCAGTTAAAACCTCAGTGTGATACTGGAGGAGCTACACTCATTTCACATGAGATGCACAACCCAGTCATAGCAAATTACTGCCACGGGACTTAGTAGACATTATCAATTTCAGTGTCAAAACTACCTTTTGCAAAGCAAAATCCTTCATTATCGCAGCTGAATAAACTGCTCTTCAGGTTGTAGAATGCCACTGTGCATGCTGGTCAACAGTCACCCTCATCCCTACAGAGCCAAAGGCTCTCTAGATTCATCTGCTAAAACTGTAAACTGAGAAGAATGGAACAGAAAAGAGAATGTTTTAGGTTAGCAAAAACCAATGGAATGAGATGCTGATGTGTTCTGTTATAGTCATGACTCTCATTGCTTGAATTCTTCCAGTTTGTTTTTATCACTACAATGGAAGGGAAAAAAAATGGAAGGGGAAAGAAGACCACCACATTAAGGGAAATTCACTTATACTTTACCTTCTGTTTATCATCACTCACAGATTACTCCCCCCCCCCCTTTATTAAATGAATACAGTATATTTGAACGTATTTTTCTTGTTTGAGAAACAAACACAATCAGCAGAAGGAAATGAGGGGAAACTACAAAAATGAATAGACAAAGTGCTCAAAGGCAGAAAACGAGCACTTTTCCACCTACAAATCCTATTCTAGTAACTGTATGTGCTGCAGTATTAAGTAAAACAGTTCAGAAATGAGTTGATGATTAATCTGAAGCTGGCTAAAGTTTCTCAATCTAAATTCTGTCTAAACCCCATGTGTACCATGTTCTTTCTTGTAGCTTCAGAAGAGGAGGACCCTCAAGACATGAGGGCCGGGGACCCAGGGGGAGAGATGGCTTTCCTGGACCTGAAGATTTTGGGCCAGATGATGCTTTTGACTCTCCAGATGAAAACTCAAGAGGAAGGGACCATGGTGTTCGGGGGCGAGGTCGTGGTGCTGTGAGAGGTGAGTGGAACATTCTTCCATACTGAAATGCTAGGATAAGGAAGCAAAGACACTTCCTGGGCAAATTACAGTATTGTCATGAATCCAACGTCTCCTGTCCACTGCATCTCTTACTGCGCAGGAGGCCGGAAGGGTTTACTTCCCACTCCAGATGAATTTCCACGCTTTGAAGGAGGGCGGAAACCAGAATCCTGGGATGGAAACAGAGAACCAGGTAAAAACTGGAGAGGTTTGTTTAGATAACTGCAGACTTCTGTAATATAACCAACCAATGATGCCTCTTATTTCTGAATGCCATCTCTGATTGCATCAAAGTCCCATGAGACCAAACCTATGCCTCTTATTTCTGAATGCCATCTCTGATTGCATCAAAGTCTGCGATTTCCAACCTGAACTAGCTCTTCTCCAAGTCGCAGCTCTGATCCGTATCATTTACTCCCCTTATTACTCTGTATATATTATTTTCAATTTATCCTTTTGTAAATTAAACAGGGTAACTAGCAGTTGCACACACTATTTAAGATATGATTTATCATCCGTTTCTGTACTCCACTTGGTTTTGTTCTCCTTTGCTTCCTAATAGCTTCTGATGTCCTATTTATTTCCCTTTTTAACTACTGAACAGTCACACGGCACCCTCATGCACCTAGCTACTGTAACCAACAAAATAACTTTCTTCTGGAATTAGCAGCTGGTTCAGACCCTATTGCTGTGTGTGTCGTTTCCACAATCATCCGGTTAGTCTTGTACCAGTTCTTGATCCTTGTTCTTATAAATCTCAGGATTGATGATGTCTTTTCTTAATGTTGTCTTTGGGGCTTTTTTAATGTCCTCATATTGACAACCCACTATTAGTAGTCAGTGACAGAGGTTCTTCTCAGTTGCTTCCAGATGCTGAGAGCCTGTTGTTTTCTGTTGTTAGACCTCTACTGTGCAGCTTTGTCTTTGAGGCCACCAAATGTCACTCCACTTCTCTTACTGTTGTCCTGAAGCTTGTTTAGTGTTAAGTGCACTGACAGTAGGTTATGCCCTTCATTCACAGAGGTTTTTCATGAAACCTTGCTGGTGAGCTCCCTCTGTATCAGTATTTTTCCTTTCAAAAGGCTGTGTTTCTCATTTAGCCAGCTTCTTATCGAATCTGTGAGGATTCCTTCTCCAGCTTCAATAGTAATTTGTGATAACTCCATCAGATGCCTTATTGAAGTCAAAACAGTTGTTAACTACCACGCTTCTTTGGGTGACATGTTTTGGTGTGAGGTGTCCCTGCCCATGGCACGGGGGTTGGAACTAGATAATCTTAAGGTCCCTTCCAACCCTAACTATGCTATGATTCTATGACTCTACGATTCTTGTGCCTAGACAACTCACTATGTACCAAAGACAGTTTAGAACAATGGCAAGAAAGCCTGATACCAAAACATCGACAATACTATCTCGGGTATGGGCTGTGTCACTTTGAGTTGATTGGTAAAGTCATGTGAAGGTTAAAACTTCATGAATTATACGCTCTGTGGAACAATTTGGTCTTTATTTTACATACAACCAAGCAGTCAACAAAAAATCCTTCTTGCTAAAGTGAGGAAAAATGTCCTCATTTAGCTGTAGCACTTTGCTGTATCCACAAAGCACTGTCAACATTACTACTTTGGGTTCCCCCCAGATACTATTTGTTATTTTGAGCTTATGACTTTGGGGGTTTTAATATTAATTTAAGTCTCAGTACTAAGACCTGTGAGAAGCCGAAAATCCCATTTCTGGCAGTAAGAGCTGATGTAGTTTATGTTCCTGGTTAGTGATTAAAATAGAGCATTTTTCCATTATTTCTAGCAAAAAATGGAACAAAACCGGTAATGTTACTCATTGTCTTCACCACCAACCTCAACCCATCCATCAGTGCAATGTCCTTTTTTAGGAAAAAAAGTGTTTTTCAACAAAAATGTATAGAGAACCACGGATGGTGTTAAAGCACAAGACTTGGGTACACCTGGCAGTTCTGAGAACACCATGACTATCACTGCTCTAATTTACTGAAGTGATTGCTGACTGTATCAGCTATAAACTCCCTTAATTCCCACGGAATTGTCTGATTGCTGTCCATCTTCTGGACTGTAATGGAGACACTAAACCTATGTAAGAAAAATCTTGCAGAAGGGGGAGAAGGCAGAAAATTACAGGTCTCAACTATGCTTGGTCTGCAAATGAGTATCCCATAGTTCCTTCCACAAAGGAACCAGCTAAATATATGGTATGGCTGAGAAGAGGCATTGCTTAGACTCGAACACCAGTAACTGACTGTGCTTCTTTTTTAGGACGAGGAAGTTCGCAGAGAGCGTCAAAATCTGGGAGATCCAGTTCTTTAGATGGAGACCATCACGATGGATTCCACAGAGATGAAGCTTTCGGTGGAGGCCCTGCAGGAGGCAATAACCCTTCTCGAGGAGGAAGGAGTGGAAGTAACTGGGGAAGAGGACATAACATGAACTCTGCTCAATCAAGAAGAGGATCATCCAGGGGTGGTGGAAGGGGCCGATAGAAGAGGCTTTGACTGGGTCACACCCAGTCCTGCCTGGACAATATTTAAATGGATTGCTACTCTGGACTCATAAAGTAACCTGCAACAAACCTGGATTCTTTAACTGGGATAACTGAATGTGCATTAGCTCCTAACAAGACAGGGGTCTTTTCCTAGATCAGTCAACTTCTGCTAGCTGCAACACTGTAGCTGGCTTTCTGGTTTGTCCTCTCCACCCTTGTTTTCCTCACCTTCTTTTACCTGCTTGGTTTTGTGAAGAGCTGGAATTTTTTTAAGTGATATGAGGCATGGAGCACCTCCACAGATTTCAGTTCACCTCCAGACAGAAACCTGTTCCTATGTGTACAGTTTGTCAGAAGAGTTACGTTGGTTTTGTATGAATACAGAATGTAATTTGTGCAAAAATTAACATAAAATCAACCCAGCGTGTGATTCTTTACTCACCTATCACTATAAAGAGGGCTGTCTTTAGGCAGACTTGTGTATCAGATGGAGCAACAGAACTGCCTCCTGAAACCTCAGCTGTCTGAAATACTCATAGCTGCATGATTCCTAGGTTTTTTGTTTATGATGCACAGAGAGCTTTCATTTTCACCTTTAGCCACAGCTGTCTACTGATTATAAGTGGTGCTGACGTTAACATTCCAAACCATGGGAAACCACCGCTGCTTGCTAGTCTGCCATCCTGAAAGAGAAAAACGTGGAACACTGCTTAGAAAAAGCTGTCATAGACATAGTGTGAGTTACATCCTGGACTACCAGCAAGACAGACATCATGACAGACGTTGTCATTCTGTGCTTCAGCTGGGCAAGTCAAATATCTTTGTTCAAAACAGCATCGGGTTATAGAAGCTGAGGAAGAAAGTTTAGCAGATTGATTAATATGGATGCACACGCTTTACAATGGCTGTAGGAGGCACTGCTTAAAGATAGCTGGTTTCAGTAGGGTCTGGTATGTTCAAACCTCAACAGCTGATCGCTTTCTAATCGCTTTTTAAATATAGTTTTCTTTAGGATATAGCTTCCCAGTTTTATGAGCAGAGGGAAATGATGAGGAAGGGTTATTCCCATTTCCCACATTTCACAATAAAGCTGTTTACGCCCATGAATTTGTTTCCCCATAAATCATTCATATTAATCATCTCCAGTCACCAAGTTATCAAAAGGCTCCTTTAATACCTAAAGCCTCAATGAAAATTTCACCACAGAAGTATGTATTCTAAAGCCAGGAAGGTCCCACATTAAAAGCATGGGATATAATGTATAATGAACAATACTACCAGGCATCCATCCCCCCTGCCCTGACTTTTATGTTTTAATATTCAGGATAATATGGTTTTGTACTTCTATAGCTGTCAAGGCTACTGCAACAACATAGTGAAACACGGCAGCTATTTTATCTGACGTCTCAGTCAGATTTACCAAAGACCTGATGACCTCTCTTATTGGAAGAGATCAAAACACGGGTTAACACTTATCTGCTCTTCTCTTGCTTCAATCAGTCACAGACAGCATTTTCTTTCTTAGTTTTGTAGTATATAAAATGGCATTTGAAAGTTACAGTATTTAACTGATCATTAGCCTATAAAATCCTTGTCATGTGGCTCTAGAGACAACGATTTTAAAGGAATTAACTGGGGAACAGCTGATAGAACACAGTTTCTTCTTTGAGGGCTAAAAATGGAACTGCTTTTTAACCTGTACTTGAAGAAAGGCTTTGGTCACTTTTGGTATACATCAGTGAGTTAGGATCTATTCTGAAGTTTTGATGATAAATATCAGTATTTTGATAGCAAAGTGGAAAGCGTGCCCTCTCTTTAACAAGCCCTATATATTTTTAAGGGGCTGAAAGTTATTTTTATGTAATAGTTAGAGTATGATTTAGAGGATGAGCTTTAGTCCTCAATTAAACTACAGTCCTCTACCAAAACAAGAGTGCACCCAACAGCAAACCCAGCTGTTTCTGTCTAGACAAAAGGGAGTATGCTTGGGTTTCCTCTGATGTTTCCTGAACTCTTTAAACCACTGTGGTACTTGGTGTTGAGTGAAATTCCTTATCAAGGGGCAGCTTTTTTAATTAAATTTTGAAATATTCCACTAGCATGGAATATGCACAAAATGTTTAAGAAAAATGGAAAATGAGCTAGCTTTTGTGTAAAATCTTAGAAGGTGACAGCATGGCAGGAGAGACACAAGTGTCCCAGTCCATGGTCCTGTGACCACTGTTGCTGGGAAATGGGTAAGATTACTTAATGGGAATATACTGCTGTACTCTTTGGGTCAAGTCCTTTTACCAGAATGTGGAATCCTTATCCTCTACCTGCTAGTTTACAGCTCCGCCTTCTCTTGGATTGGTTTAGTATGTTAGTGCTGTTAGGAATAAACTAATTCTCTATACTATAGAAGTTGTAAAAATGAGAGAACCAATTTAACTCTGTTCAGATAGCTCTGATCTACGTTTTTATGGGAAAAGAGTGACCATTAGTGGAATGTCTGTATTGAAATCTGGTACACAATTGGTTTTATTGAAGTAATCTCTGTACATTTAGGTACCCCCATTTAACAGTTTCAGCTTAATTCAGAGTATTAACTGAATACACTAAAGTCTAAGTAGTGATATCAGGTAAATATTACATTGTTTAGCTTTATTTTGTGTATAAGGCACAAGTAGTGAGATACTCGGGCTCTGAGCAGGTTAGGCCTGGTATTCCCCTTTACGTGCAGTAGTACAGTACACAGCCCAGCTGAAGCACCAGGCTCCCAGCAGGGACTGTCAGCCCAAATTCAGCACCTTCCTAAGGCTGCTTAGCTTCTGCATTGAAACTGAGCTGTGCTGGCTGACAAAAGCCCTCATTACCAGCAAGTCTTATTTCTCAAGGTCACGCTGTGGCAAGTAAGCAATTCCTGCCTAAATTGAGAAATCGAAATACATATATATATATATATGTGTATTAAGTTCTAAGAGCTGAAGCTACCCTTGTAAAGCCCAACTGTTACAGCAGCTGTAAGGCAGCAGCAACACCTTCAAAGACTTAAGGCTCTTACCTAAGATTAGCACCTGCCATCCTATCACTGTCATGCACCAAGACCTTAAGGTTATGGCAGTCTTTGTGACCCATAGCCCCAGGAAGGTTTGTTCCACTGACTGGATGGTATTTTAAAGAGTGGGGTTTTAGAAAGGAAAGCAGTTCAGTAGAAATTGTATTCGTATTTACCACTGGTCTGATGTGGCCGATGCCTGTACCACTCAGCAACTGAACCACGTTCAGAGTGTAGGGGTCAGCACAGTAATGAGTTAATAGCAGTTAACTGTTTTGAACGTTGACCCTGACACTTGACCAGATTTCACTAAGCTGTCCCCACATTTCAACACCAGGCAGCCCTGCAGCCTCAGCTGTAAGACACTTGCTTTTCATGTCATGGGCAGGTCAATCCTTATGTTTCACTGGCTCCGTAATCTCACTCACGTTTTGAAGTAGGCTGCAGCAGCCACATGGTCCTAGACTGGAGGCAGGGAAGTGGGATGCTGGCAGCTCCTACCCGAACCGGAGAGGCTCCAGACCACGGCTATGGAGCTGCCTTTGCAGTAAGGCAGAATCCTGTGCTCAGCTGGCACCAAGCCCGTCCCACCTGAGCACAGACAACGCGTTCAGAGTCCCCGGTGCCGCTCGCGGGTGCCAGCCCCTGTTCTTCTGGGTCAAGAACTGGCGAGGAAAGCCCAGCAGCAAAGCCAAGGAGGTGAAGGAAGCGGCGTGCAGACGGCGCCATCCTCATCCCCGTCTCGGAGAGGCGCCTCCGTGCTCCGCCGAGCGCGAGTCTCTCAGTTCCTCCGTCCGAGTCCCGGCGGGCTGCGGCGCGGGGCTCACACCGGCAGCGCTTTGCCCCCGCGCCGCACCGCAGCGAACAGGAGGCCGCCGAGGCGGCCGAGGCCGGCGGCGCCCCCGGGCAGCGCGGCCAGGAGCGCGGCGGCGGCGGCGCCCAGCTGGGCCGCGGCGCCCAGCGCCGTCAGGAGGGTGCTGCGCAGCGCCAGCGCCGCGTAGAGGGTGCCGCCGAGGGCGCCCAGGTAGAGCAGGGAGCCGCGGCTAGGCTCCCGCAGCAGGCGGGCGGGCCCGCGCAGGAGGGCGGCGGCGCCCAGGGCGCAGAGCGAGCCGAGCGACCAGAGCAGCGCGAACTTGCGGGCGCGGAGAAGCAGCAGCGGCACGTACAGCGCGGCCAGCCCGAAGCAGAGCGCGGCCAGCAGCAGGCACAGCCCGCTCCCCGCCAGCCGCTGCCAGCGCGACAGCCCCGGCAGGCAGGGGTCCGCCTCGGCGGCCCATGGCCAGCCCGAGCCCGGCCCGGCCGCCGCAGGTGGGGCGCCGCGGCCCGGCGAGAAGGGGTTCACCGGGCCCAGCCAGGCCCCCAGGCCGCCACTCCCCACTGCCTCCTCCTGCGAGCAGCCGGCGGGAGGCGGCGCAGGGCCCGCGTTGGCCGTGGCCTTTGACTGCGCCAGGTACTCCTGCAGCTGCCGGCCCAGGTCCGCCATGGCGAGGCCCGGCACCGCTCCACGGCGCTACGGCGACCAGCCTAACCGCCCCGCGGCCATCTTGCGGAGCAGCTGCATCCGGGTTACCGGGGCGGCGCGCGTGCGCGGAAGGCTGAGGCGGCGGGGGCGCGCCCTCGGGTCCCTCAGTGCCGGCGGCGCGGGGCTGGGCTGGGCTGCGGGAGGTGGCCGCTGCTTTTGGGCAGGTGCGGCCGGTGAAGGAGGTGTCCTTTAAAAGAGACGTCTGAGAGAAGGAGTGGTGGGGTTCGCCGGGCAGGGGGTGCTGGGACTGGGGCGGGTACGTACATACATGCATACATACATGCATACATACATACAGGTAGAGCCCTCAGCCGCTCCGCATGGAGCCACTGGAAGAGCTTGGCAGCTGTGACCTGCAGCACCTCATGGTCTCTTCAGCAGGGAAGAAGATGGCGTCACGTTCAAAACGTAGATGGGTAAGAGGAAGGTGGTATCTGAGGTTGATGGAGCCCACAGGCTGCTCCGTGGGACACAGCAGTCCCGGAGGCCGAGCACTGCCCAGCGCCGTGTTCCCCCAAGGTTGGCACCTGCAGTCTTCTCACGTCTAACCCTAGGTCTCTGCCTCTCTGAAGGAGAGCTGCAAGAGCAGAGACATTACATGTAGGAACCATCCCAGTGGGGCTGGAGACTTCGAGAATGACCAAGAGCTTGTCTTGTACCCCTGTGTGCTCAGCCAAACCTGTTAACTCATTGGCTGTTCATTAATAACACTAACTACTATTCTGTCCTCAACCAACTGTTACACCAAAATAAGAACGTCCAATTCTTCACCCTGGTTTAAAAAAGTAATAAATAAAAACATCAAATGCTAATTTAACCTTTATGATTCTAAATGTTCACTGCAGGGCTGAAAAAAATGAGTTGTTTGGACAGCAGGAAACAGCCAGCACAGTTTCCATCATCAGTGTGCAGCACTATCCATAGCAATGGTGAGTCACAGTGTATTCGGCTGCCTCACAAGATGCAGATAAAGTCTGAAATCGCTGTTGGCCACGAGCTGCCTGCCCCATTTGGGGGATCAATTTAGCATTGGTACATTGATACAAGTCAGAGGGCATAGCACTCTCTACGTGCTCAGGACAAAGTTTAATGGTTGGCAAGACTGGATTGGATCATAGAATGGTTTGGGTTAGAAGGAATCTTAACGCTCATCCAGTTCCAACCCCCTGCCACGGACAGGGACACCTTTCACTAGAGCGGGTTGTTCCAAGCCCCTGTGTCCAACTTGGCCTTGAACACTGCCAGGGATGGGGCAGCCACAGCTTCTCTAGGCACCCTGTGCCAGTGCCTCAGCACCCTTGCAGGGAAGAGCTTCTGCCTAATTTGGGGTGTGGGGTGTTGTGTCATAAAAATGACTTCTCATGAAGACAGACTGTGTATTTAAAAGATGAAAATGTCTTAAAGCTGCTATAACAGCAACATTTTACAGGGTAAACTGAGTTACAATTAAGCAGCTACTGGAAAGACCATGAAAAGGGGCCACTGGAGTTTATAAAATAAAGATTTGCCATGCCTCCTTGCTTTTGTATTTAATTAGATCTGTGTTCTTTAGTTATAATTATTCTGATCCAGTTAAATTACTGTGGTTAATTAGAAAAGTATACCTGTTTTTTTGGCTTGCAGGAGAGGTAATGCCAGTAAAGCACAGAAATAAATGCTATTTTGAGGTAAAGTACTTCAGCTGAAGTAACCCATCCAGCTGTCATGAAATGAATGAACCAGCGTGGCCTTCCAACATAGCAGCAACATTAAGTTTGTAGCAAGAGCTGAAATAATCCCATCTTTCTGTCCCTTTTGCCACGTTTTCTGTCCCCTTTTGCTTATCACCGTAAGTAGTGCCTTGACGTAACACACCCATCTTCCTTTCTGTCCCAGCTTTCCTGCAAAAGTGTCCTTCTTCCAGGTGTGGTGGTACAATTGCTAAAGATTTGAGGGGGCTGAGTAAGAATTTTATCCTAACTAAAAGCTAACAGTCTGTGATGGTTGCCAACTCCCACTTCTGAACTAAGGTAAGGCTGAGTGCCACTCCCACAGGCTCCACCACCAAGAGCCATCAGTCCACAGTCTCATGTCATTTACTGTTTGATTCTTAGGATTGTGGCCATTAGAAGCTACTGAAGGAGTCCAGCCCTGCCAGGGTGGAGACCTGACTTTCTTAGTATCAAAATTATTGCTTTTCCTCACCTTTTTCTTTTCTGAAACAGAATATATGTTGGGTCCCTACCATCAACTTGGCAGAGAACAGGAAAGCAAACAGGGAGATGCTGCCCAAATGTTCTCTCACTATGATCATAGTTACTAATGCCTCTTATACACCTGGAGTCCTCAGATCTCCAACACAGATTAGTAATCACAGGATATGTTTAACAAAAAGGGTCCTCATTAATAAAATTGTAATATGCACCCAGTGTTTATGAACCACATCGCCTTGATTAGAAATATCTTTTAATTTACACTAAACAATAATAGGAAATTACTGAAGCTGTAAAAATCCAGTGCACTGATCAAACAATAAAAAAAGAAACCATCACAGAAATTGATGCCACCCATCACCAAGCCTTCTGAGAGTCGAGGACAAGTTTCTCCATCTCCATCTCTTCACCAAAAAAAGCATTCACATCTACATTTCTGCTGAAGAAAACAGAATCACATGGAAAATTTCCAAATCAGGCAGAGGGATTTGGAAGAAACAAATAACTTGAGCCACTGGGAAAAGGCTTTTCAGGTTCTTTGGCTCTCACAATACAGGCACCCTTGCCAACACACGTGAAACAAACCAAAAGGATGACACTGATCTCCAGTCTGAATGCACCTATGGGTGACACAGCACTGGAATACCCTGTATCCACAACTCCCCTCACTCAGCCAGGAGCAAGACTGGTCCAGAGGGCTAAGACACAGTACAAGTTCCCAGGTTTTCCTGTTCAGATAAAGGGGTTGAGTGTTAACCTTAATACTGGAAGCTGCGTTTAGTCTGAATGTCGTCAAGGATCTGCTGTAATTCCTCATCTTCAAACCGGCCCTCCAGGCTGCAAGATAAGAACAATGAGGATATATTAAAGCTTTCAGAAATAATCTCATCCACTAGATTAATTTCAGACAGCCATAATTCTGTCCCATCAGTCTCAACACCATCATCACCCACCTGTATGGTACCACCAGAACCCACCTACAATGTTACTGTACAACTACCACTCTAACCCCTATGCAGTGCCTCCACTCTAAGTGACAGAACTCCATCCTGCCAAGAACCTTCTCCTGAATGATTTCAAAACATTTCATCAAAAAGGCAAGGCAGGTGCAGGTTTAAACAGACTCTAAATGAAGTTGTTGTAGCCACATGCTCATAAATCCGATTTCGCTATGAAATCTACAGTGTGTGAGGAAGAAACTGTAGTTCAGCTGAATGTTCTCTTCCCTCCTCTATCTCAGGCCATGAGGCAGTAAATCAAATACGAAGAAATTACTGCTTGTACATCATCCACAAAGTTCATAGGAGCACTGTCATTTGCTCCAATGGAAGAAAAAGAACCCCACAGAACAAAACCCCAACAAACACAACCACAGCTGGGTGGGCTAAGACCCTCAATTTAACCTGTTTACACTTAATCTGGTAAAAATTGTCTGAAGTGCATTAGGGACACTTACAAACAGTGCCTCATGGTCATATCAATGGGCAGGTGAAGAAAGACCAAGACCAGAAGTGTTTCCATCAACAGAGCTGGACTGCAGGGAGGACATCTGCCCATAGCTGGCTTTAGGTCATGGAAAAAGTACCAAGCAGTCTTTTTATGATACATAAACGCTTACCTAGGAATCAAAGCTTTTGCCTCCTCAGCTGTCTCTGGACACAGGTTAGCCAAACATGCCAATTCAAATTTATGGAGCTTTTTCTGGAGCAGCAAACTGTAAGGAAAGACAACAACTTGGTGAAATTAAAGGAAAGAAAGAAATACAAAAGGGCATAAACTAAACCAGATAGAACTATTTTCTTCATTCTGCTTTTGGCACTGAAGCCAATGATTTTTTCAGGAGGAAAGACTCATTACATAATTGCATAGATTAAAAAAACAGTCACATCTGTTCACTTCCCCTCTATCACTCCACAAAGTCCACAAAATCCTCCTGTTTAATGCAACCAGCTGTCATATAAATATTGGAAACAAAGCCATTCAGGAGGCTTGGCCTAGACAAAGCACAGTGCTCCATGAAGAACTACAATTTCTGTCCTCTTCAGAAAGACAAGATTCAGAATTATAGTACAAATCAAGAAACACCACTGAACTGTACTTACCTAAAGCAGCATCAGTAATATACAGCAAATTCTCCAGTATACTCCTACACCCTAACTCTTCCACTCACCTACGCACGCTGGCAATGGTTTCCCGGTTTTTGAAGCGGCTGAAGCGCGCTGTGTAGTTCAGGGTCTTCATGAAGACTTCTGAAAGCTCCTGCTCATCTTCTGCACTCTCATTCTGTTGCTTACGATGCTCAAGCAGCATATGTACTTCTGAATTTAGAAGAGTTTCCGCAGTTTCAAATTCTACATTTGAATGAGTGAACACCAGCAAGAAAGGAAAAGGCAAAGCATGGATGAAAAAGTCCATTTACAGAGGTTTTATGTGTAAGTTTAGCTTTGGGCAATAAAGAAATGAATAGTGTGTTTCAGGGTTAATTGTGCAAGCCCTTTCACCTGTGATTGGGCAGCAATACTGAAAATGCTGGTAAAAATTACACCACTTTGAGTAACAATCCAATGTGTTTGTCTTTTTGACCATTTTACATTTGCAGCCAGAACCTTCTGATTTGTCACATTTTTGCAATGCTTTTTTCTTTCACCTGCTTTTGGCAGAACTTAAGTGAAATATGACTTGTTTTAGAGAAAAGTAGTTACAACTGTAGTACCCCAAAAATTCAGAAGTGATGACTGCAACCTTTGGAAGCCTCTGAATTCTTAAAGTAAATGTGGATGCTGCTGAATGTATTAAAAAAGGGCTTCGTTTACCTCAAATGTTAACTGACCTGCTGAAATTCTATCATCAGAAAAAAAGTTGTAACCAATCTTAACAGATTCCCCCTTTTTAGCTCTCTTTTGTTCATTATTACTGTATTTATTGCAATAACAAGGTCTTTCAACACCAGCAGTATGAGCTGTTCAGAGACTGCATCCCGAGATGCCCTTCAGCACTGTTTTATAAAAGCAGTCAGATACAGGGCACAGTCAGATACTGGGGACCTTTCTTTCATACAGAGTGGTACAGTATCTTGGGCTGCACATGGGTAAGCTATAGATTTTAATGTAAAACATCCACAAAACCTGTCTTTCAGGGCTATGTTTTTGTTCATAACTAAAAACCAATGCAGCACGATGCCATTTTCTTTTTCCTTCTCCTCATCCAGAACTGCTCTGAGGTGTAAACACAGCTCTGGAATTTATACTAAGAAGTTTTCTGAAAAGCATACACAGCCTGTTAGTGCCCTCAGTTACAACACACGATCTGGGCAGCTGGTATCCTAAGATACTGCACTGTTCTTATGTCGGGAAACATCGATGAAAAAGTAATGGTTATATAAAAAAAAAAACAAGAGTCTTTTTGTTATACCCTGGTAGGGTTTTTGTTTTAATTTCTGTATGCATGCACAGCAGTCCACATGAGAACAGCCGTATCTTAGCAGATCACAGGGTTCTTCTTAATCCTAGAATAGTTTGGGTTGGAAGGGACCTTAAAGCTCATCCAGTTCCAACCTCTGCCACAGGCAGGGACACCTTCCACTAGAACAAGTTGCTCCAAGCCCCTGTGTCCAACCTGGCCTTGAACACTGCCAGGGATGGGGCAGCCACAGCTTCTCTGGGCACCCTGTGCCAGCGCCTAGGCACCCTCACAGGGAAGAACTTTGCCTAAGAGCTCATCTCAGTCTCTCCTCTGTCACTTTAAAGCCATTCCCCTTGTCCTGTCCCTACAGGCCCTTGTCCAAAGCCCCCCTACATGTTTCTTGTAGCCCCTGACGCACCGGAAGATGCTCTAAGGGCGGCGCGGCGGGGAGGGGAGCGCTCCTCCCCTCAGGGAAGCGAAGCGCGGGCTCCGCACGCCGCCCGCCCTCAGCCCTTCGCCAGCCCGCGGCGCGTACCTTTGGGGAAGACGAGCTGCGAGGCATCCTCCTCCACGTCCGCCGACCGCGGGTCGCCGCCGCCCGCCGCCATCGCCTCCGCCGCACCGGAAGCCCCGCCGCCCGCCAGAGGGAGCCGCTGCCCCGGAGCCACCCGGCGCTGACAGGAGGCGGGGCGGGCCTGGGCCGGGCTAGGCGGGAGGGAGGAGCGGTGCTGGGGGGGGGCGCAAGCCACGGTCTGAGGGCGCAGACTGTGTGTGTGGGAACCGCCCGACACCGGCTTTCACACGAGCAAACACGGAGAAGGCTCCTTCTGCTCGGTTCATCAGGAGATAGATGAAGAGTTCAAAACTGTGCCGGTCCCCTTCATGAGACTGTGCAGCAGCAGATGGGTCTTCACCGGGCTGGCTTCACACCACTAGTGAATCACAGAGATAGAGCCTGCTCCGTTCGGCTACCAGGGCATCCTCCAGCCACACAGCAAACTGTGACCTGAGGAAGTGTTAACTGTGTACCAGGCTTTCTGTCTAGCTCCCTGTGGTTAATATACCTCAGTCTGTATGGATATCATAAATCACGCACTTTGAAAAGCTGCTTTTACAGGCTATCCAGGAGCAATTTCCAGACCCCGGAAAGTCACAGGCAAGCTGAATATGGTAACAGCTCTCCCAACACTATGTCATCGAAACTGTGCAGGCAGAATAACTTACGAAGTAGTATTTTCCCTGGAGAGCTCACATGTAAGTGCCAAACCAGCCTAAGACTCCTCAAGTAATCATCTTATCAGACCTTACCATGTCATCCTGCACCCTTAAAGAAAGGTAAAAATAGACTGTTGGGGGATTTATGATGAAACCACCCCTGTTATCGTCAACTTGCATATGTGCCTAGGTGAATTGTTTCCTGCATGCTGGGAAAAGGAATGCATTAAACATAAACTGTAAGAACATAAAAGAATCAAGTAACAGATCTTTAACATTTGTTACCTGGATTAATAAGCATGGCAGGAAAACTGACTGAAAACTGGTTCGCCAAGTGCTACAAGCAGAAAGACATTCAGGAACATGGAATGAAAATATCTCAGGGAACATCTGGCAAGTTAAACGAATTCAATTTGGTTTACAGGAAAGCAAGGAAATTCGTGCCAGACTGATGAGAGTAGCATTTGAAATCACTTGGAATCCTCATGGCTTCTCATTCTATCTACTGAGAACCTCATGATTCTCAGAACAGCAGGTAGTTTGCAGAAGTTACTAATTTCCTCTTTCTTGTTTTGTGGGTGTGTCGTCTCCCCCCCCCCCCCCCCCCCCCCGGATTTGTTCTACGTAACTATACAAAACCAAACACAATTAAGAGAAAGGCAGATACTTGCAAGAGTTTGTAAGTACAGCTAAAGAAGCTATCATGAAAGGTAAAGGTTCATTATCACCAATAGGTTTGGTTAAGGTCTCAAGTGTCAAACAAGAAATAAATAAGAGCATTCCAACTTTAATAATAGCCCCCCCGAACCTAAAAAACACAGTAAATATTGTTCAGCTACTGCAACAAGCTAAGCTTAACAGAGTGTTTGATTTTTCTGTGTTATTTTTAAAATGCACTGGCTTCCTCCTCACTAATAATGACTGCTCCAGCATTTATCAATTCGATTGCAAAATGTGCATAAAGAAGGAAGATGAGCTAGGTTAAAATAAAGTGAATGACTATACGAAGATGCAGACATATTTACAGGTTGTATCCTAAAATGAACTGACTAAAAAAAGACTTGGCCAAATGTAATTTATCATGGAACAGAGCCTCTAGTATTCCATATTCCAGGACAAAAAGTACTGACTTGCTGGAGCCGCATTATTAGGTAGTGGATTGTTAGATACACCTACTATGGTAATTTCTACATTGCCATAGTGTCAAAACAACCCAGTAACAACTAAATGCTCCAGCACGGTTGTTAAAAAAATAGCATGGATTAAAATTGATGAGATTAGGATATTGAAACCTTAATCTCTTTTCATTGTCATCAACATCTCTAGCATGTGATAGGAGTAGATTCTTGGGGAGGTAACATCACCAGCTCAGACCACAGCGTGCCATAATAGCACATGATGCATGCTTTTTCACCTGTGTTCTCAAACTGTAACTCTTCAGGTTTAGTTTTTCATACCATTTTACCTGTGTTTATTTTTACTGCTTTTAAAAGTATCTAGCCAAAACTTTAATGGACACATATAAGCAATATTAATCATATTAATACCAGTAATAAAGCGATAATAAGCCTCTGAATGCAAAACTGGCTCCTGCACAATCTGTTAAGTTTTAAAGTACATATATAATGACATCTAAACACACTATCAGCTGGTTGCGCAATATATAATTAATGTCAGAATTCATCTAGGAGTAGTCTAGCTGACTATAAAGAAGATAAAAAACCATGGTTCAATAATCTGGATATCGGTCAACTAGTAGAGTTACACACTTGTTTTAAGGAACGTGGTAACAATAGTCTTTTCGGCTTTCCGAGTTTTAGGAGTGATCATCAAATATATTTGCAGGTCATCTTTTCCCAGACTGTAGCAAAAGTTTAGAAACTTTCCAGTCCTACTTCTCTATCCCACTACTACAACTCAGTTCGAGAGCAATCCTCAAAATACATAGGTCAGTATAAATATTAATTTATTGAGTCACGGGGGTGTTAGTTTTAATCTTCTAGAAGTGGCATTTCTCACTCAGAATAGGGTAGCTTATAATATAAACAAAAAAAAGTATTTTTTTGTGTGTTTAGAATAAAAATCCTCAAGTATTCTTCATTTGAAGTTATCTTGTAGAAATTTCTAACCTTCCTGTAATTTGTTTTTAGAAGGGAGTGAGTGCTAAATGGCCAATCCATGCTTCTTACTTCAAACAGAAGTGAAAACAGAAGCAAGAGTTTTCTGGAGAATTATCCTGGTTTACATTTAGTCTGGACTGAACTATTTCAGTGTGCAGTCATATATACGCCCTTTTACCTGGCCTCATTGTCACTGTGAGCTGCTGAGTGTTACTGCTGTCACAGAAAGCAACAAGCATGAAGGAACTTCTGATGAGACACTGCACAAAGACTTTATGTCTGACCAAATCTGGTTTATGTGAAACTAAAACAATCAAGTAAGGAAAAACCATATGCCATAAAAATACATGAGTAAGTCACCGTATTCTAGCCAGCAACAAATCTGAGAGAATATACTTGATAAATTGCCTGGGCACATGACAACAGTGCAAGCTGATTGTAAAGTTAACTTCAGAATTTACAATAAGTCACTTGGAAACCAGTTGAGCCCCAGAGCCCTCCTCAGCCCACTCCTCATATTACATAGGGGATTTACTTCCTAGCTGTACTAGTACCAGAAATGTATTTTCTGAAAATATGGTTTTGCTTTGTAGTTGCACTGAAGTCAATGAGCCTCTCGGATATACTTAGGTCAAAACTATGCCCCCCTCCTTGGTTTGGTTGGGGGCTTTGATGGGTGTACCTGTTGTTGATCGATATCCAGGGCTGCCCTTCCCAAGAACCCACACAGGAAATGTAGGATCTTTATATATCTGCCATAGATAAAAAATGAACAATGACCTGAAGACGTATGAAGAAACAACCCCAAACATTACACAAATCAATAGATCTTTTCCCTAACATGAAAAGATCTAGCAAGAATCTAGAGAGATGGACATTGCTTTTTCCTGAAATCAAATGTTGAAGTCATCTGAAGACTATGACCTGTGAAGTGCAGATAATCTATTTGCATTAGTTCATTTTAAAATAGCAAAGAACAAAGAACAAATAACAATTCTGGAAGTTTAAGCCAGGTTTCTGAATTCAAGGTTTTCAGTACAATACAGAATTCTGTATGTATGTGCTTTATTTATTTTCCCATCATGACAACTAACAGTTATTGTCAAGCAAACATCATTTCAGGATACAAAGATACTTTGCTATGCCATTATTAATAAAACATATTTAATCTTCGTTTCTACATTTCCCTACTATTTTTCCTCAGTTTCTTCCAGTGAGCCTGTCTTTTGACTGTTTTATGCTTCCAGATAGCTGTCATCCCATTCCATCAACCCTCCTGGCTCTGAACATTTAATCTAATGTACAGGTCGGGTATTCATATATGAAGTGTATTGTTCATCTTTTTAGATGAGAAAGATTTCACCTTATTCCCCATGAAGGCTCTGAGAAAACATATAAAGAGGACAGTACAAACAGTCTTTATCCATTATGATTTATTCTCTACAATACTTCATTAGAGGATAGAGTTCAATTATTTACACTCAGAAGTTATAATATAGGTAGGAGGCAACCAAGTGTAATACAAAGAATTGGTCTGACATCTCTGCACTGAAGGTCAAAAGAGGTCTCCTGCTTTAAGGAAATAAATTAACCAAAAAAAAACCCAAGAAAACAACATGTAGTTTCCAGAATACAAACAGAAAACAGCACTAATAGTGAAGATTGCAGATGTTTGTTAATGTACTATGAAAACAAATCATTCTGTGCAAACGTTAAAATGAACTCCTAGATTCTCTTACAGATTTTTTTCTCTGATAAATTGTAGATATGTGATATTTTGATTATAAAACATTGCCAAACTGAAATGGCATCAGCTGAGATTGACTGTTGAACATTATGGAAAAAGGTAAAGAACCTCACAGTGGCAACATTCCAACACTGACAGACTCCAGTGATCAAAGACATTCTCCTGCAGTTGCTGTAAAACAAAGACAATTCATAATTGCAGTGAGATTATTTCTCAGTTGTGGTTGTCATGAGAATAAGCCCTTCTAGACCAAAAGGCACTTGCTCCTAAGGATGAGTTAAGTCCAGATCAAACCAGGTAGCAGTTGCTTTGAGAAGGCGCAGTTCTAACCTGCAGTCCCAGCCAAATTACCGTTGAGAAATTCTTACATCAGCTGGTCACTGATCTTGGTCACCTCTGTCTCAAGACAACTCAAAGCAAGTTTTGTTTCTAGTTCACCTCTTCCATCCTTATGCATAGCTGCCATGTAATGATCTAGAAATGGGATTATTTCCTGAGACCACATGTCCTTGTCATGCATTTTTCTTCTGAGCTAACTTAACTATTGACACACCTTTTGACTAGTTTTACAGCTGGACCCTTATGGGACTAAAGCTGCGAGGGCCTGTTTCTTAGGCAGACCAATGTTTCTGATTTGCCAACTTCTTTTCTCACTGCAACAAGACAAGAACACAGTACATATTTAGAGGCATTTTTGTTTTTGTTTTCTTGAACAGGCTGAGTGGGGAAATGGAAGTGGGAGAGGATAACACTTCCCCAGTCCCAGACCACCTGCCCACTTCAGGCTTCAACCAACCAAGTCACTCGATCCTAAAATCCTGTTCTTAAAAATGACAGCTAACCCTCCCCACCCCACCCCTTAGATATCCCCTATTCAAATAAAATGAAATCAGGAAACACCATACACTGTTGAAGACACAGAACAGGGCAAACATTGGAAAAAGAAACAATACTGTTGAAAAGCCTGGCACTATATGCCTGCATGACCAGTCTCACTGAGCGTGCTCAGGGGTGAAGTTTTAGCACCATTTTTTTGCTTGTTTTGTTTTAAACTTCTTAGAAATTAAATTCTAACATAGAACACTTGAACAGTAATGAGTGTAGCCCTATGTATCATACTGTTTGACAGCTGAAAGGTGAATGGCATGTCCAGAGCTGACCCCACCCTCGCCCATCACTACATGGCACCTGGGAGAGTAATTACAAACCACTCGAGTTTGTAACAAGACCGATTTATTCTCAGCAGCAGGAAACGAAGAAACAATCCCTTAATCTTCAACTGCTTTTCAACAACATCACAAGGGAAAAGTGGCAATTTATAAGGACGACCCAGTACAGGAGGAAAGCTGGGTCAATATTGCACCGTTATCCAGAATAGGACCCCCTCCTTTCCCTCACGTATCTGTCCTCCAGCAGGAGGATATTACACCAATATGAAGCAAAACTGCACAATTCTGTGTGCTTCTCTAGGACCAGAAGGAGCAGCAGCATGCAGTTCTGAGCTTTCTACCAGCCCTATTCCCTGCCATGCCAGGAGAGAATTTCAGGCTTCAAACACCAGTCAGTTTTAAAAGTCATCATTACCACACACATGAAAGCTTTAAAGATATATGCAACCAAGCAGCCATTACTCTTGCTATGCACTTGTTTTTTCTTTCCCGATCATTGTTGACCATACAGAAACTTGGAAAACAAAGCAAGCCCCCACAAATTACATTTGGACATCCATCACTGAGTTCACGACATACCTCAATGACACTGCAGAATAACAACGGGATAACTTCACTCTTCCTTTTAGGAGAAAGTATTTCTTGTAATCATCAACGATGGGAGAAGAAACAAGGGATGCATACGAGTTTTACACACTCTGGGTAATACGGGTTTCCCCACTCATTGCCTTAATGTGGTAATGACTAAACTGTGTAAGATAATAATTTCCCAGTTAAACTACACAGCTCTTCTCTATAGGCCTGCTATAAACTGGAATACTCACAGTTCTCAAAGGTCAGTAGTCACACCAGAGAAAGTGGCTGTCCTGTCAAAAGGAAGGTCCCCGAGACTTTAGCTTAAGCTAAACAGATTTCAGTCACTAGTCTCACTTGTATGACTACAGCCAATGCCCTCCCCACCCCTCGTGCAATCAGGCTCTGCTACAAATGTTTAGGCAAAACACTTGGTTGCAACAGAGCAGACTGTCCATGGACACTCAAGTAACTCATCCTATGCACACACAGCATGTGCCATGCTGCTCTCTTACAGGCCTAATAGCATTCTGTTTCATAGCAGGCTGCATTACAAAGCACTGTCTGAAAAAAACCCAGAAAACTGTAAAGGAAGAGGATTTCTAGAAACCCATCCCTCAGTGGGATCTGATAATTAAAGCCTTCTTATTTAAATAATAAATTCATCTGCAATACCATCCAAAGGCTTTTCACATCTTTAAGTGTTTTCTGTCTGTGAGGATGGGGTGCTATCCAGATGTTCAACCCTCCCCAGTATCATAATGTCCATCTGTGATGTGTGGGGACTGCAATCAGCTCTCAGTACACAACAGATACAAGAGATTAAAAAAAAAAACAACTTAAAAAGAACCTAAAAAATGTTTTGTTGGACTCCGTTGCCCAGACCGCCAGGGGAATGATCCTACTTGATCTGGGGGGCTTCCATAACAAACAACTCAAGATTCCAGAGTGTCGGTAATACACAAGAATGCATCAGTCCGAAGTGGCACTTTCACTCCTAGAGGTCTTCTGCACCTCACGACAGTTCATAGGCATGGAGCCCCAATCCAACTGAACCCTCGTTCAGAGGGAAGGCTGAGATAAGGCTTGGGCCCCTGAAGTTCTGTCATGCTCTCATCGTCCCCCCAGGTCAGCTGGAAGGCAGACTTGGCAACGGAAGCTAGCATCATAAAATGGTGCAGTAATAGAAATAACTGGACCAGGAAGAGGAGGCATCTGCCCCAATGATGTCATAGCTGTTGGCAGCAACTGGGGAGTGGGACTGGTCATGCAGCCGTGTGTCAGGAGTAATGATTGTAAAGGGGGGGGGCATGAAGAGTGCCATTCTGGAAACAATGCTGACGCGAGGCCATGTATTCTGCATAACTGATTGTCACCTTCTCACTGCGGTACCTATGGGAACAGCGCAAGAAAAAATAATGTAAACAGACTATGCAACATGAAGGGACTAGGCAACATGAAAGGACTAGGCATAAAAACATTCATCCCAGATCACCTTTTAGCTCATGACCAGTAGTGACCAAGAGGAATCCTACTAACTTCATAAATTACTTGATTTTGTTTTATATTGCCTCATACAGCAGTCTGAATAAGTCTGAATTAGCTTCACTGTCCCAAAAGTTGAGCCCTATTCAAGGCAATCATAATTAAGGAGACTCCTGAAGCAGTACACAGGAAACAAATGATCCATTTGTATTCCTTTTATCCACTTGCTGTGGAAAAAAAGGGACACAAAAAGTTGTCTGGGAACAGGCTCAGTTTCAGCGACTAAACAACCAGTATTTCACTATTACTTACTTTTGTGATTATCTTCACATTTGAAAAGCCAGTAACGAAAATGATGGAGTTGGGTAAAGGGGAGCCACATGTATGTGACTTGGTCCATGCTGTACAGTCAGAATTACAAAACCTGAAGTCCCTTTTGAGAGACCAGAGGTTTCCAAGTGCTTCTAAAGCATGGAACTTCAGAGTGGTTGTGAACTGCACCAAGTCCATGTTACACCAGATTTGAATGGAAACCTTCATCCTGTCCTCTCCTGTTAAAAAAACTCCAAACCCTGCATAACCACTTCATTTCTCCAGAGGTAAGGAATGACCTGATAAATTAACGGTTTTATACAAAATCAGAATGTCCCAATTTTTACTAACATAAAGGGAGCTGAAACCAATAGGACAGCTGCAGGGTATAGAAAAGCGAGCAAATTCTGAAAACTAGCCAAATATGAGTGTGGCTGGCTTTCAAGACAGCTGTCACCTCCAAACAGCTACAACATCCACACATGAGCACGCTGAGAAAGGGAAGCCCATTGTAAAGACAGATAAAAATCAACCTTTTTCACTTTCAAAGGTTCTTTTGATCTTTCATGTGGATGATAACATTAAAACCAGTGGCATTTCTCTTAGAAAATGCCAAGTTCAATCTGGACAGACTGAACATACCACACTTCATTCCATATAGATTTTGTGACTAACACGTGACATTTACGATTTTGTCTTTCAGACCACATCCCTCAGCTGAAAAAGGCATGAAGACTTCCATCAAGCACAAATGATTTAAATTACACACAAAACACTCTGAAGCAAAATTAAAAGCCAACAAATATATTGACTTACCTGGTGAGTTTAATCGTTTTCCTAAAATCATTGGTAATCGGAGCCTTAAAGCCACCTTTCCTGAGTAAGGAGTCTATGGTCTGGATCTGATCCCAGTCTATTAAAAAGTAGAAGCAAGGGAAATGTTTCAATATGTAAGTGATTTTTCAACAAGGTTAGAGATGCATTAAAAGGCTTCTAGAAAAGCACGCAATTAAACAGCAAATTTTGAGCTGTTAAGACATTCGTGGTCTTATGCATGCACACTATCTGCACATGCCAACAATGCCTTTAACTCATATTGGAACTGGTCTATAAAACAGTAATTCCATTTTCCATATGACCTCTCATCTTACAAAGGTCTGTGCCTTGCTTCCGTTGCAGGGACCCCAACCTGTTTTATTATGTGCCACTCAAGGTTAGCTTCTTAAGCCTTAAAATAAGGTAACACTTAGCTCTTTACATAGAGAAATTGGGATCAACCTGATGCTCTAGTGATAGCACAGTGCACTGCTATGTGAGAGATCAGAGTTAAAATTCCTACCTTCGTCTTTTGCCCCAGAGCCGGGAGGATGCGATCACTCCACTCTGCTAGGTGGAGGAAAGGAGGCAATATTTTGAGCAGTTACCATGGTGACCGCTACTATATTTGAGTGGGAAGCGTGCTCCAGAGGGGCCCTGTTTTCTGCCCTCATCTGGAGGATGCTACTTTAGCAAGAATGAGGAGGAAAGGGACTCTCCTGTTGGTGCTGTGCAGCCTGCAGTTATCCTAGTTGGTGGGAGAAACATAGAAGAGGAAAGATGCAACGCTGAATGAAGCTAGAAGATCCATACTTTGAGATCCTCTATTTCTTAAGCCCTAAAGCATTTTTATGCTAAGATACAGCTGCACACAGATGTGGGATGAGAGAAAGGCCAGATGGAAACCCAGCAGCAAACAGCTGTATCAGGTGTCAGTTATCCAGATTAAGCCTGGTGGTTCCATGGCACTACTGTGAGGATAGCATGGCAATCCAAAAACAAAATCCGTACGTTTCTGTTACCCAATCCTGTGACACAATGTGTTGACATTTTTGGCTGCCATCTCAAACCCACCTTGTTCCTTAGCAACCTCAGGTAAATACGTGGCTGTGCGTTTGACACCTTTCTCATTGATGAACTCTATTCTGATCCCATGGATCCCAACCTATAGATGGAAATGAATAGCCAAATAAGAGGTGTTTGCTAGCACTGAGTCCATGACCAAGATGTCATTCCCAAAACACTCTGTGTATCTCTCTCTATGGCCAGTTTGGCTTTTGCCTGGATAAAGACATTCTCTTCCTCACTATCCTTACCAGGCAGGTGCTACTAATAGCTCTCTTAGCAGCATAAAGGGTCTCTAACACCTCTCCTAGATAAGCCTAACCAGTCTCCTTGCTACTTCTCCTGAAGTAAGTCTCGTCAGAAGTCTGACAGCTTTCCATCTCTTATGTTGGGCAAGAAAGACAGGATCTCTACAACAGTCATGCCTAAAAGAGCCCAACCAGAAAGTCTGTTTAATCCTTCTTGAACTAAAAACACTTCCATGGACAAGGTCCTAAAAAAGAATACCTTTGCTCTTAACTACTTTTTCTACCCAATATCAAAATACTTCCCATTTTTTTAATATATGTATTTACACCCATCTCCTATTGGGCCAAATCCATAGAACACTTTCATGTCTCTCTTATTCCTGTTCAGACTCCCTCCAACCAAAAGCATATTGCTAGCTCATTCTCTTCCTCCCTCCTAGTTTTCTAGCCCTATTTCTTCTGTTCCCAGTTCCTTCTATCCCCATACACTTCTGTAACGAAGGAGACACATCACCATGTACTAACTGGAACCCGAACGGAATGAAAGTGATGCAGAGCTCCAAATGCACCTGGTTCTCACCTCCCAGTCCAGGTAGTCACTGGCATCTTCAAAGTTAGTGAGGAGGGAGACAGAGCAGAAGAGTTTGGGCAGCTCCTCGCGGGTCAGGGGTGGAAATCGGCTGTCCTTAAGTGCACTAAAGGAAAGAGAATATATATTGCCTAATACAAGCACCACATTAAAGCGTCAGATGCTGAGTTATTCCCTTTTTGATTATGCCACTGTGAAACCATTTCTTTTTGCTACTGCAGAGACAGTTATTTGCACCACCTCCTAATGTGATGAACTGTAATGATGAATGCACACACTAGTGCAAGCTTTCTGGTGCTTGTCTCCAACTTTCTGCAGCTGGAGACAAATTATGTGCTACATAAGATGTCAAAAGCATTAGTATGCAGGATAGGTTCCATATTAGCCCTAAAACATCAACCAAAATTCACCAGTTGGAAAGACGTTCCACTAAATCCTGATGTATTACCTCACCCTAACTATCATACATTTCTCAGGTTTCTTTTATTGTGAAGCATATAAAACTGAATCATGGCAATCCAGCATCTTAACCTTGAATCCTTACAGATCTTCGGATAATTAATTTCAGATTACCTGGTTAATGTGTATTCCCTGAGTCCTGAGTGAAGATTCATGGCTGAAAAGGTCCCAATGCAGCCACGAAGCCGCTTGTCTCGCCCCGTCTTCCACGTCACAAAGAGTGGACTGGAAAGGCAAAAAAGAGAAATACTCCAGCCTCTGGAGACACCCGGTTGCTAAGGGGAGACCAACAAGGTGTAAAAGGGCATGCATGCATGCACTTGCTTTCTCTGCCTCTAATAAACCCCAATAGGCATGTTTTCTCACCTGCTATCTAGCAATAATAAAACCCTACAGATCCTCAAATTCAAAACCCCAACATCTTCCCCAAACTTGCCCTCCACTGACACTTTCCTCGCCAGATTCTGCACTGTCTTCTGACAAATGATATGGTTATTTGACCCCACTGATTACCTCTGTGAGTAACGGCCTCACTTAGTAGCATCCACTCGTTTACATGACAACCCAGATAAAAATTCCTACAGGTGAAGCAACAGATTACTTATTTATAGTACCACTGAACCTGACAGATCCCCAAGTGTTCTGCAAATTATCTACAATTCAGGTTTGTGCTATGCTTTTCTTTTTAAGGGATAAAAAGCCAGTCTAGGTTGTTGGGTTGTGTTTTTGTTTTGTTTTTTTCACTGATATTTCCAGGACTTTATCCGACTTCTGAGTCCATCCCTAGTGCTCAGTTTATGTTATCATCTTTTGCTTACATTACATTTGATCTATATTACACACACTCCCTCCTGCTGAACACATATCTAAATCACAATATTACGACTACTCAAACATCACATGGATTTCTATTTTCTCATCCATTATCATGAGTTTACAGGCATAACAGTAGATTCTCATTTCAATCTGTTAATGTAGAAGCCATGGTTAAGCCTCAGAGAACAAACAGTTCAGGAAAACAGCATTCAGTAAACAGGTAAAGATGACTGATCATATTAAAAGCAAAAAAATGACTTTTACAGATGAGTGAAATTGCAAACAGCTGTAGAGAGACACAGTAAAGAAAGGACAATGCACCTCTACAAGAGCATCTGGAAAACGCTGCAAGGCAACTGATGCTGCTGATCTAACTATAAAACCAGGATGAGTGTTCTTACATTTTTCAGATTACGGAGTACTGAATACAAGATGTGGTCGCTTCAAACACAAGCATAAATGAGAAAGTCATTAGTGATTCCAAACATCAGTCTGTGGGTATCTATTGCACTTTAAAGGCAAGTCATTTGACAGAAGACATGCAGTGTTAGTAACTTCTCTGAGATGAGACAAACGTTGACAGGAGTTCTAGAACATAAAGACAGATTAACTGATTCTACAGCAGAGATCTGACACTTTCCTCAAACTCTTGAGGCTCTTGTAAGCAATGCATCTGTAGCAAACATTACACAAAACAGTAAGATATTCTATTCGGACAATAAAACCAGCATGGATTGTGGATGATTTCTCAAACACAGGCAACAGAGCTTCTTATGTCTAAGTATTTAGAACATAACTTAAACTGTAGTCGTAGAGCAATGCCCAGTGATGCTCCTCAGAGCAACAATAGAATTAAAAAACACTATCACAACATAAATCCATCATTCAGGATCTAGTTACCAGCTACGACCAAAAACAACTACCCAAAATAGCAAACTGCCCTTAAGTGATAATTGTGAAGTACTCTGCCCACAGAGGAAGCAGAAACATTCTTCCACAATCATCAGCCACCTTATATATACTTGACCAAGACAGAGGAGTTACTGTTCTAGTTTTCCAGCACCCCCTCAAGGCACTGGCAGGGTATCTTTCCGCTAGACTTTCATCTAGCTACCATGTATTGAAACAGAAAACAGCAACAGCTTAAGGAAATACAATAGAAAGATAAAAGATACTAAACTTACATAGGAGATTTCTGAGCAGCTGTCATAAGCTCAGTGGAAATTTAGCTTAATCTTAATGAAGTTTTGCAACCATTACTTAGCCCACATGAAACTCACCCTAAACAGAAAAGGGAAGGGAGAAAACAAAAAGCATCGCTGACACAATACAACTCTAAGTAAGCTCATTCTCTTCTTCAATTCAAATTACAGGTTTGCATTTTCAATTCACCTCTTTCCCATTCCAAAGAAAGAAAAAGAAAAAGGGGGAAGGGAGAAGGATGTTTCCACTGAGCTGTGACACAGCTTTCTGCATCTGTAATAGATCGTATCAGAAAGGACAGGATAATTGCATTCAGAAGGCCATCATGTTTTAAAATACGTTAAAGCACACTTGGAACAATTTTTCACTGCAGTTGTAACAACTGAGGCATAAAAACCCCCACAGATATATGATTTTGTACAAGTATATAAAATTTCACTATTAGGAAGATTTTCACTGTAGAAAAGATGTTGTTTCTGTATCTGAAGAATAAATGCACTTAGCAAATTGCAGGTGTGGCTGACACTAAGTCAATTGTTCTATAGCCCCTCCTTGAGAAGCGTATTTCCCAGATGTACTGAGAAAAGCCACAACCATTCTTTACCCATGTTGACCCAAAAGCACGCACTGGTACTTCGCAGACTTATCCTCAGCTGATTGTGGCAACTGTTTCTCCCCCAGCCACAACATCCTACCTAGTTGTGTTTGAGGAGGGTTTGCTAGGCTGAGGGGAATTCCAGCAACTTAAAAAATAGCTTCTCCAATTGCAACTGCAAAGGGAATTTTGAAGGAGCAAAATATAGTTTGTTCAAATCAGAATTTAGCTTGTACCAGGGAAAAACCTGTTACAGTACAGATTTTATGATGCGAGTAGCTTATTATTTGCCTTGTAAGGCAATTAGAAACTTGCATGGTGTAGTTTTAGTACCAGTTTGTAATACCTACTATTAAAAAAACTCAAAGAGCAAAGTACAGAAGTGGAAGAAGCAACCAATTAACTATTTGCGTGCCATACAGGTTCAAAACTGTATTTTTTTCTAGTAATCTGAATAGCAGAAGGGATATTACCAAGTTAATTCAGACTTAACTATAAATCTGCCAATGCCACCTTCTCTATAGTGGTTTGTGAACATCACTGCTCACACGTATGTACGGTTCCCTCACTCCATAGATATTTACCAGCTCCATCATGCCCATCAGAATTATAGTCCAATCTCTCAAGCTGGTAACTGCAATTCACTATGGTTTTCAAGTCATAACCCTTTAACTTTTGTTATTGCACTGTTTATGCAGAATCCTTACCTTTATGACTACTTCTATTTTGACTTTAGGGTTCAGCATCAATCTAAAAGATCTGTTATGCAAGAAATAGGTCGGGACAAACCTGTGCATCTTTCTATTCCTTCCATCCACAAGGCTCTCTTCTGTCTGTCCAGACAGACTGCTGGTATATATCTCTGTTTTGTTCAAAGATCTCTTACATAGACATAAATTATGCTATGAAGGACAACAATCCAAATTATTTCTGTGTCTCACTTTGCTTACTCTTGTATTTGACAACATTTGGCTTGAAGTTCATTACATTACTGTCTCAAGTGTGACAGATCATCCCTGTGTGCTGCTTTCCAAGAGAGCAAACCCCATGCTTTTCTCTGGGGTACACAGAACTATTTGCTAGAAGCCACAGCATAAATGCTGAAACACAGGAAAATTCAGGTAAATGCTGACATTTGCCCAGAGGGGAAATAAAAAGAAAAGCTGGTTTTTGCTCTGGAGTGCTGATATACAAGACTTGCAAATTGTCAGCACAGAAATGCCCAATGAATGATTTCGAACTTTTCAAATCTAGGCATCAAATTCAGACAGCCAATATTCCTGAAAGAACACCCTTTGTGGAACTAGTCAACAGGAAGAGCCACAAAATCCAGCTAGGAATCTCCTTTAACACCAAAATAACAGAGCTGTATAAAGCCATCTTTCTTACTGACTACAGAACAGAACAATAAAAAAAACCCTTTGCATTTCAAGTGTCAAAATAATCAGCAAACTAACACATCATTTTCTAAAAGGAGCCTACTTAGCTTAGGTATGAGAAACAACAGCAGAAATACTTCAGTCTGGGGAGTCCCTGGAATTATTCTGTATTCCAGTCCAGTGTATTTCTCCATTCACTTGTATTTGCAATATTAAACAGCTTAGTCTGCAGTAGCATTCAGAACATGTATCCATAATCCTGCTTGGATAATAACTGCATGGAAGCACAACCTACATCTACACTGACAGACAGTGAGGTGGGGAGACATTCAATACCCGGAAAAAGTCCTTGACCTGTTTAAGCCATTGTTCCTTTACATCAATTTAAAATTCATTAACTTAAATTAAGGATGTCAACAACTTTTTATTTTATCTGTTGTTCTGGAGGTGGCCCCTGGAAGAGTGTCAGAAGGTGTCTCTGTCATTGATTCTTCCAACAAACACTTTAACAACATTTCCACACCCATGCACTCAACCTTCAGATAAACATTAACTAAACCTCACCAAAGCAAAATACCTTCTTAAATCCTTCCCCTCACACATACCTCCTTTCCTATTAACCTTGGTATCACCCTTGAAAGTTAACTCTCCATTTCTCCCCATATTGCCCAACTAGCACTATCTCCATAACACAGGTTTTGAGTTCTACAGCTAGTAAGTATTCCTTTCCCTGTTAAACCCATTAACTTGGACAGCTGAGCACCCTGGTGAGGGTCCTCATCCAGTTCTCACCAGCTCAGCGTTTGCTTCAGGATGAGCAGGGAACTTGTTTCAACTTCTTTATTTCCTTTCCATCTGCTTCGCAGAAGGAAGTCTCTCCCCTGCCCCTTCACCAGTGCAGTGTCTGACAATAAAACCAAGATCCTCTTCAAATTAATGACATTATTTTACTGTTTTGTGGAAGTTCTGAGTTCAGTTTCGCTCATTCCTTTAGTACACTTTTAAGGGAGGCACAGCCCAGTTAACCTTTTCAGAGCAATCTGTTTACAAAGAAGGGAGCAAACTTTAACAGAGCGTTATCACCAAGTGGGCTTGCACTCTTCGATAAAGTATGCAATGTCTAACGCAACACAGCAGACTGGGAGCTGAAGAAGCACCACTCTTCCTCCTATTTTGCCTAGCTCTCGTTCTGTCAAGCTGGGCATGTTCTCTTTTGAAGACCACTCCTCAAAGCTCCACTCATCCCCAATGACAAACACAACAGAGTATTTTGTACTCTTTCATACACTTACAGCACATCACTTTTTGTTTCCAATAGACAAAGCAAGCAGCAGAACAATCCCCTTCCTCCCTCACACCAGTTTTCCCATCCACCAGAGGAAACCCTTCATGCCTCCCCAGCCAAACCACAGCTCTGGATGCTGGTTTCCAAGATATCCTCCCACACATGGATTTACTCACTAGGGGTCATTGGTAAATCGAGGAAGTCGTGGCTGAGGGAAACCATAAAGATGACAGTAGAGTACATCAAAGCAGTAGCAGCACATCTCTGCTGTCACCACCAGGTTCTTGGTGCTGTTGGCAGTTCCATTGGGCCGAGTAAGTGGGCTCAGAGCTCCTGAAGTGGGATTCATTCGAGTAACTGGGGAATTTCCTGGGCCCAAAGTCAAGTCAGATACATTCTCCCTTCCATTATTCCCGTCTGTGTGCTGGTGGTTCTGAAGAGGACCTGAACTGGAGCCTGGTACAGTTGTGGCCTGATTCCCATGACTGTGCGTTCCACTCCCAGATAACTTGGGCTTCTTCACCCCACAACAGCCAGCTGCCAGCTTGGGCTCAAGTGGAGGAACACAGCGTCTTTTTCCCATCCTGCTTCACAACTTGCTGCCTGGAGCACTGCAGAACCCTGGCAAGGAGGGAGGGAGAAAAAAAGCAATGAACAGTTACAGGTGAAAAGCCAACAACAGCTTCCTTGCTTCTGCTCAGATGTCAGAGAGGTTTGCTTCTGCAACAAAAAGAGGAAGAAAACCCTCACAATGTGCAACCAAGTACAGACCTAAAGCCAGTTCAGCAAGTAGAGTGGTTTTACACATAGATTGGAAGAGTGTGTACACAACATGCATGAAATCACACTTGTGAAGTCATTGCTGAGGTGTACTGAACACTTCAATAGGTGGCTCATCACCCCCCCAATAAACAAATGAACATAACCAGCTTTCCCATAAAGGGAATTAAACTGTTGGGAGAGCAGAACAAAAAAAAGACAAAAGGACTTCAGACCAGATATACCCCGTCCACTGCTTTTCCAGATCACTCTCCAACCCCTGGTCAGTCCCTGCACAGATGGCAAACAAGCTACTGAACAACCACAGGTGCATTCCCCTTCCCCATTCTCAACAGAAGAGTGACAACTCCGATTGACACCTGCAGGGGTTGGAGTCCTAGGGTTTCTGCCCTTGATTTAGCTCTATCCTAAGCAAGACACACAGAGAAGCTACAAGCACTGAACCTCCATTTTCTAAACAGCAGACTGTTTTCCAGACCCAGTGAACTCATGAATCTGCATTTACTTTCTACGATTAAGTAAATCAATAGCACTCATAAATAAACACGTGCAGTCAGGATATGCAGGAGAGGAAGAGCTGAAGACTGCACACAGTCTGAACAGAGGGAAGTGATGATGGCAGGAAACAGATACAGTATTTAAGAAAACCAAACAAACCAACCCCAGTATTTTGCTTGCAAAGAAGGTAATGCTAGCTCCTGCATCACAAGAAGGGGTGGAACAAATACAAGGAGGAAGGCCTATGCAGACAAAAATGATAGGCAAGGAACATATGTCAATGGTAACATCTTAATGAGTGTAATACCATCACCATGATATCTAAACACACAAACCAGTCCCCCATCTGTCAAATGGGGCTAAAGCATGGGCATGTTAATCACAGAGAACACAGTGAGGAACTGGAAGTCACACTCTGGCCCTTGCTGCTTCTTTAACCCCAGCACATCCCTCCAACTCTTCCAAGTACTTAACTGATGGCTGAACTGACAGCACATACAGAACGGAGGTAGGTGACAGGCACTGAAATCCACGGCATGACAACTCCCTTCCTTCTCTGTGCCTGTGGCTAATGCAAACTTGATCCATGAAGCTTCACCAGCCATCATTAGGAGTCCTATGATCCAGAATCCATATTCCAGAGAGATGCACACCCTAACACAAAACACTAGCACTCGGAGTGCTTGCTCTGCCCCTCACATTCCAGAAGGATAATCTCTATCAGGAACAATTTACAAGGCCTAGCGAAAATTACCATTTTTACTTTGAACTCTGCCTTTGTAAAAAAAAAAAAGTATAACTTTGACAGTGAACACACCATTTTCTCCAGTGCCTAGTGGAAGTTACCTGCTGTGTCCCAGCGACGCTGCTGGGGCAGAGGAGCCTTTCCAAGTTACTCCTGAAGGCTCAGCCACATTTCAGGGTGAAAAACTATTTAAAGCTATAGCTCTTCATTTCACACCGGAGACGTGGCAGGGGACAGAAGAGAGACTGCCTCCATTTACCACCCCCTGCAGCAAGCAGAAGGGGCCTCACAAAACCGGCGGTACCGCTCCCTGACCGGCTTCAGCGAAGGGCACCGCTTCCCGCCGCGGGAGGCCCCTACTGCCCTGCCCGGGGCCGCCGCTGCACGGTGGCCCGAAGCGGTGCTGGCTGCAGAAGGCCCAGCCTGCCGCTCCGCCACCGGATCCGGGCATGGGGTTGTCCCGCTCCCGAACCGGCCTCACTGCACCGGGGCAGCACCGCGCTGCCCGGACCCGCGGGACGAGCCCCTTGCGCTCGGAAACAAACTTTGCGGCAGCGTCGCCGGGGTGGCGGCAGCACGGCCCGGGCAGAGCCCGCAGCGTACCTCGCACCCCGCAGGGCACAGCCGCCACCCCGTGGTGGGGCAGAACACCCGCCGGTAGGGGGCGCCAGGGAGCGGGATTCCCCCTCCCTTCCCCCGCCGCCATTAACCCCTTCCCCGCCGCCGGGCGGGCGGATACCGGCGCCTTCCCCCCGCCTCTTCCCCACCCTCCCCGGGCTCGCCCACCTCCTGCACCCGTCCCGGGCCGGACGCGGCTTCTCCTCCGCCTCAGCCCAGCCGCCGCCGCTGCTACCCCGCCGCCTCCTTCTCCCGCCTCATGGAGCCATGGGCCTGAACGAGGCTCCCCAGAGAAGCGGGCCCGGCGGGCGGGGGGAGGCAGGGCCCGCCGCGGCCGGGCCGGGAGCCGGGCTTCCCGGGGCCGCCGGGTAGCGCGGGGACCTGGAGGA